>NW_015642610.1:1485458-1487720 GCF_001515625.1 Sinocyclocheilus rhinocerous
CGCCTTTTTTTTTTTTTTACCGTATTTTACGATCAAATAAATGCAGCCTTGGTGAGAATAAGAGACCTATTTAAAAAAAAAAAAAAAAAACTTTCAGTGGTAGTATACAGTATGTCTAAACATATTGTCCTGAGTTAACCACAATGCCACATTACATCCATTATGATTATATGTGTGCTTTTTACATCTTGCCAGGGGGTTGGAGAGCTGCTCAACTCCTTAATTTTATTTTGCTTCTTTGTGTGTACGAGTTTATGATAATTATCATGAAAAATATGAGCATATTGGACTTCAGATTAATCATGAGACCCTGCACTTTCTAGAGTTTTTGTAACAGTTTTAAACATTTATTATGTAATCTAATTCTACTCTAATTTGTAATCATGTGATCTACTGTTTTCGTATCCAGGTCACACAGTATCTTCTGGATAAGACCTTGATTATGGATGAAGACACACTGTATGATTTGTCTCTCAAGATTGAACCAAGGCTTCCTGCATGAACAACAACCTCAGTTCCTGGCAACTTCCATCTAGATGTGCTTCTCACTCTTGGGTTGTTTTGAAGGCATGAAGCATGCCTAGTGTTTGAGAAAGAGGGACGAGGGAGGGAAAATGTCCATTTGAAAGTGTGGAAGGTATAGGGTCCAGAATTGGAGGAGAGTATTAAAGAGTGCTCACCACCACAATGTCCCCTGAAGGGTGACTTTTATCATGGAAAAGAAGGAAAGAAGGATGAAAACTGGCCACTGTCAGAGGTCAGGGGTCATGAGTGAGTTTCAGGGTCTAGCAGATGGATTCAGTCTAAATTGTGAAGAGAGTGGGTGAAGATATGTAGCATGTACAGAAGTAGAGCTATTAGCCAGATCTTATGTAGTGTATTGTGGCCCCCATGCGCCTGTGGCCCCTGGCACATCCCCTCATTGGTAATGGTAGTGACTTTGTGCATGAACAAGACTGTGGGTTTGCTGTGTGCTTTGCCTCAACTTTACACTCCATGTGCCGTCCCATCTGCCAACAGCTGGCTGCACTCAACCAAAATGCCACATGAAAATTTTAAAAGATACATCAGACTTCTAAATAATGAGAATGTAGTAGCTTTCTAAAATACTAACTAGCTGTAGATGATATTGATATTTTGTAACTGTCCCTGAATCTATGTGAGCTCTTTAAAAATCAGTTGCTTATTGTGCCTTCTCATATTCACAGAGACTTGTAAATGAAATCAATGTCTCAGCGATGCTTGAAAGTTATGATATTAGCATATGATTGGCCTGTGTAGCAAAGTGATGACAAAATGGAGATATTCAGACTATTTAAACCAGTAAATTCAGTGTAAAGGCCCGTTCATACCAAGGACGATAATGATAAAGATATATTTTTAAAAGTCATTCTAAATTTAATAGAAGAGCAGAGTCCACACTGCAACTATTATGATAAGGAGAGATATAGTTGAAATCACTTTGCGGCAGACAACAGAACTGCAATGCATGGTTGTAATAAACAACATTACCGTGCATTGGTATCTCTATAGTTATTGTTTTTGCTGTGAATGGGCCTTAATTTTTAAATGTCTTAAATGGCTCAGTGTGCAGATATAATCCACTTACATTAGGTTGCATCAGTTGGAGGAAAAGTTCATTATTGTTGAATGATTCTTAGCCAAATAACTGGAATCAAATTCTGAAGCGCAAGTTCTTCAATAATCAATGTTTCCTGCTTTTTAATGTCATGCCCCCACTGGCCAGCTATCCAGAAAAGAGGGTCTCTCCATTATTTGCATGAAAAATACAGTGGTCGCATGTTGGAAAATGCATTGCAAGACATGTTTTGTGGTCATGTGTCATTCAGCTGCTGTGTAGCCTTTTTAAACTCTCTAGAAACCTCAAGTAAAACAGATACATGCATATATTTAACTTCTCATCTGACTGCACTTCTTTATCTAAATCAGGGGTGTCAAACTCAATTCCTGGAGGGCCAGAGCCCTGCAGAGTTTAGATTCAACCCTAATTAAACACACCTGATCCAACTAATCAAGTCCTTCAGGCTTATTTGAAAACTACATGGTATGTGTGTTGGAGCAGGGTTGGATCAAAACTCTGCAGGGCTCCGGCCCTCCAGGAAGTGTGTTTGACACCCCTGATCTAAATACTTTGATCATAATAGCTGGAGATTTCATATGCATAGACTGGCAAAGAACTGTCAAATTGGCCATATATATATATATATATATATATATATATATATATATATCACTGTGCTG
>NW_015642610.1:1488341-1521415 GCF_001515625.1 Sinocyclocheilus rhinocerous
TGTTGTTTTTGTCTGATCTCTCCTTTCTTCGGAGTGGGATGGATTTCTATTCTTTGTGTGTGTGTGTGTGTGTGTGTGTGTGTGTGAAACGCATGAGAGCGTCAAGGTGTGAATGTGATCTCAGAGGTGAGTGGGTTGGAAAGGTGCGAGTTACACTTTCATCAATGTAGCGTTGTTATCTTGTTATCTAAAACAAGTGTGAATCGGTAGTATTTATTTCCTGGCATATTTATTTGACCCTTTTTGTATATAGTGTGTTATTATGGGTTTATGACATAATGTGATTTTTGTCCCCATCCATCGCCATGTAATATTTTGATTTCTGAAAGCACTCCTGTAATTGTTACATTTTGCTAAATGTGTTAAGAAAATGTAGCATATCTGATTCATTTACAATCCTTTGTCCCTTTTCTCTCTCTTTTATTTATAGGTTTAGTGTGTTGTGCACACAGAATTGTTGCTTTGGTATGTTGCATGTCTTTGCATGTCCAGGTTGGATTCTTTCTGTGAAATCTGCTTTTTGTACATTTCTGCATCAAACTGTTTTTCTTTATTTTTTTCCTTCCTCTTTATTTTATCACTGATTCTCTTGGAGAATGTATGGCTTCAGTGCTTAAATTCCATGCTTTCATTTCAAATAAACAAATCAAACAAAAAATAGAATCTACAATAAATTATTAATCAAATGATAGATTATATATCAAAGCAGATAGATATAGACAGACAGACAGACAGATAGATAGATAGATAGATTGTTGACTGCACACCCATGATGCAAATCACCACATCTACAATAAATTATTAATCAAATGATAGATTATATATCAAATCAGATATATATAGACAGACAGACAGACAGACAGATAGATAGATAGATAGATAGATAATAGATAGATAGATAGATAGATAGATAGATAGTTGACTGCACACCCATGATGCAAATCACCACATCCGAAAGGTGCTCTATTGGATTGAGACTGTAGCGAATCAGCTCATGGGGAAATATGAATAATTAATCATAGGAGCCCGAAGTGTACCAAGAAAAATATCACCCACACCATTACACCACCATCAGGAACCTGAACCATTGATACAAGGCAGAATGGATCCATGCTTTCACGGCAAATTCTGACCCTACCATCTGACTATCGCAGCAGAAATCCAGACTCATCACATCAGGAAAACTTTTTCCAATCTATTGTCCAGTTTTGGTGAGCCTGTGTGAATTGTAGCCTCAGTTTCCTGCTCAGCTGATAGGAGAGGCACCTGGTGTGGCCTTCTGCTGTGTATCTGCTTCAAGGTTTAACATGTTGAATTCAGTTGATCATGTAACAGTGTAACATGTTGATCAGCAGTATATGAAATACTCAGACCAGCCCGTCTACAACCAACAAACATGCCATGTTCAAGGTCACTTAAATCTCCTTTCTTCCTCATTCTGATGCTCGGTTTGAACTTCAGCAGATCGTCTTGACCATGTCTACATACCCAAATGTGTTGCTGCCATGTGATTGGCTGATTAGATATTTGCATTAACAAGCAGCTGAACAGGTTTACCTAATAAAGTGGCCAGTGAGTGTATGATGAAATATGTATCCTTATAGAGTAGCAGTCTTGTCCTTTGTTGCCATGCGGATTCCAAGCCTGAAAGGGTGAGGTGTAAGAACACAGCAAAATAAAATGCAACCTCAGTTCTCCAATATAATTTGGTCTCTTCAGAAGGTGTGGAATGTTCATAAAAGTGAACAAATTATTTGAAATCTAGGGTCTCATGTGTGTCCGGGCACTAATATCAAGGTCTCTCTCTCTCCATAATCCTACAGAGGAATGGAGGGATGAGCACTAGATAATGCTCTTGGGCTGTGCAAATCAAATACTAGTTTAATTTTATCCCTCACACACTGTCCCACTAAACAAATTAGCTTTATATATCTTCTGTAGCCACATCTGACAAAATACAACATTTAAAAGGGTATTTTCTCTGAAAATAGAGATACGTGATTAAGATTTATGTGATGTAAAGATTTTTTGTAATACTTACATACCTAAACACAGACAGTGGCCACTTGATGGACTACAGTGTGTAAAAGGTAAGCATGTATATGTATAGTATCGCCAGCTGTGTACCGTATCACTGGCACATAATTGGAGGTTTCCACTGGTTAAAGAGAGCTCAATAACACAGAGCCGTGGTGTCATGCTGACAGATGAATTAGGATTGGCTGGAGAGATGAGCTCTTATTTTAAGCACAGGCCCAGTATGATCTCACTCTACAGGGAACAGCCTGCTGTACTGAAGCCTGAGACCTCTTCATTTCTACAGGTGAGTACAGTAAAGCATTTGCTTTCACAATTGTTTGTATTTGTAGCTTTATTTATTGAACCATGGAAGCTAGATATTTGTGCAGCTGAGGATATATTTTATTATGTTTTGGTTCAGTGTTTGAACTTTCTGAAACCAAAATGTTTGAAACACAAGCTTGTTTCTTTATCCAAAATGGCTGTTAATAATTAAAACTGTGTAAAATAATGTTTGTTTTCCATTTGCAGTGCACCATTTTCTATTTTTCCCCCCATGTTTATATAATTCACACCATTACATTCTCAGAATCCAGTAGAAGTGTGACCATCGCACAGCCACCTTGTCCCATTGTAAGCCCCCCAAATGGTCACAGGTCATGTGATCATTGTAATATATGGGCACCATTACGTAAGACCATTTGCTGTAGATCCACTGTCAGCTGTTTCTCTGTAGACAGCGTTGTCTATTTCGATATTTGAAACAACATTGGTTGAAGTGCTGTGCTTATAACTAGAGTTTTGTGTAAGATTTGTAAAAATGTTCGACTGGAACATACATGTGACACACGGGCTGCACTGCGTAGTACTGGGGCATGTGAAATATAAGCTGGAACATATTACTTCGGCATAAAGTTCAAAGCCAATGTATATTTGGATACTCCTCAGTGGAAAAAGTCAACTCGCATATCAGGACACAGAGGTTGCTCACCATGTCAAACTACTGTATTGACAAGTATAGCACCTTTGATTAACGCTGATACATTCAGCAAAAACAATAAAAACCTGTCTACCTGTTGATATGCCTACTTAAAACCATGATCAGTTTTAGAATTCAAATCCAATTAGATCACCCAAATATAAAAAGTTTGTCATCATTCATTTTTGGACCACAAATGAAAGTTTTTTGCAATATTTCATCATCATGTTTGTCCATCCATTAGAAGTCCACACAACCAAGAATTGTATGCATTAAACTTGGTAAAAGTAATCCATAGGAATCCAGTGGTTTAATCCAAGTCTTCTGAAGAGACACAATCGCTTTATGATGAACAGATTTAATTTAGGCTTCTATTCACATTATAAACACTGACCAGAGCTCTAGAAAACATGTTGAGCTTACCTTATTTCATGGGTTGTGTATTTGATCATTACTTTTTGATGTGTGAAAATCTTGGTTGTATTTTCAGTGGATAGATAAAAATGATGAAAGAATAAAAATAAACAAAATCTTCATTTGCATTTCAAAGATGAACAAGAGTCTTAAGAGTTTGGAAAGGGACGAGAGTGAGTAATTAATGACTGAATTTTCATTTTTGGGTGAACTATTTCTTTAATCTTTTATTGGCCATCTAAGGCATGAATTAAAATTGTCGAGTAAACCAAACAAATAAAAAGTATAAAGGTACAAGAAAATGTATTAATATTATTAAAATTAATTCACAAAAAAATATTCATAACATAATTTTATAGCTGTTAACTGAAGAATATTTTTACAGTCCTGTTTTACACTGTAAAAAGTGTATATGCACTTAGTTGTCACCCTTAGAATCTATGAAGAGATTTTTGTTGGTAAACTCAGGATTATTCAGTCTCATAAAAAAGCTATTTATTTTTATCTGGCAAAACATTTTTTTAATGTGACATTATTTTTGTCCTCTGCTCTAAAGTTGAAGTTGGTGAGTGGCTGAGTGGTGTGGATGGCAAGCATGTTCACTCGAGTGCTCTCCGGACGCAACACGGCTGTGATCATGGCTGGCCTGGGTGCAGGTACCCTGGTATCCAGCTACTTCATGCCTGAGTCAGGAGTCTCTGCTGGGGAGAAAAAGAAGCTGTACCCACCCAGGTGAGTTGGGAAAGTTGACATTTAGTTTCCAGTTAACCTTGGTTTTTATCTTTCCAAGTGCTGACTACCCAGACCTGCGCAAACACAACAACTGCATGGCTTCTACCTTGACCCCTGCTATTTATGGCCTTCTGAGGGACAAGCTAACCCCCAATAACTGGAGCCTTGACCAATGCATTCAGACTGGAGTGGACAACCCTGGTCATCCCTTCATCAAGAATGTGGGCATGGTGGCTGGTGATGAGGAGAACTATGAGGTACAAAACTGCGTCAAATGCCAGTAAAAATTGGCTTTAGAGGGTATTAAAATCACCAATAACACAATTATGAGAAAAGTTTATTGTATTAATGCTGCCTTCACATGCTATCAGATATTTTCTACTTCCCAATTCTGAAGGTGTAATTATGAGTTTGTTGCATTCAAGTGCTTTGCTGTTGAAAAGAACAAGAATCTTGGAGGACAGCCCATTCATGAGTTCATTCTTGCCTATTTCTTGGCAAAATCTTAGTAAAGCCAAAATTTATTTAGTCATTATCCAATACGTTTTGAATAAAATGTAGCATCCTTGGTAACCATATAAAAATTCCAGCTTGCTGACGATTATGAAATTTCAGTCAAATAAATACTATTTTCCTTGTGTTCAATTCATACAGTATGCACCTAATAGTTATTTATATACATAAATATACATGCCTATAACAGCAAGAGAAAGCAATGTAGATGTTGTTGGAAAAACAAATAAAACTTTACAGTACTACAGCCGTTTTTCTCCGCCATGTTTGCTGTTTATATCCCACTGTGATAAAGACCTGAGCCGTCAAAAGTACGATCACATCGAGATGTAAACACAGGAGCGACTTTGGTGTCCAAATCAGTGTTAATTTAGAGCAGATGTGTGAAGTAAATATGTTTAAGAGTATAAAAACAAAGGTTTTCAGCGCGCAGAGTTATTCAATTTAGATTTAACTCAAATCTGACTCCATTTTAGTATGACCTCGAATTTAGGTTGAATCAAGTGGAGGGAGGAGATGAAAAGGAACTGATGCATATGTGAGAGAGGCGTTTCCTGCACCGCCACTCTGTGGGGTTTCTCCAAGATGCCCGTGTAAGTTTGTATTGTCTGTTTCTCAAGAGATCAAAGTATCTTTTATCCTTACAGAACTAAAAGCAGTACTAACTCCCCTCTACAACAACAAGGCTGAAGTTTACCACGCTTAAGCAGCGTTACAATAACCCTGTTCACTTGCTCTTAATCCATCCACTAGTTTCCCCTTGCTATGAGTGACAGCCATCTTTCATTATATACACATTTTTCCTACTCTTACTAATTGGAACATAAACATGAACATTTTTTATATATATATAAAAAACTCTTGAAAAAAAAACATGAGAATTAAGAACATGAGTTAAAGAGTTAAATAAGTAAATACAATAAAAATGATGGATAAAACCAAAGAATTTGCACAAACATTTTAAAATAGCTAAAAATTGTAGCACAAGCACAAGTTTGAGCTTCCATTAAGGCCAGGTCCATCAGCTAAAACACAAAATATTTTTGGCTCCATTTTTGGACTTTTGATACCAAAATGTTTGAAACAAGAGTTGATTTTCTTGATCCAAAATAGCTGTTAGTAATTCAAATGGTGTAAAATATTTTGTTGTTTTGTGTTTTCTAATTTCAGTGCACCATTTTCTACTTTTTGATTTGTTTAAGTCTTAAAATCCAATCTTGAAACCATTCACTATTATTTTAAATATAAATATTAAGCCAACAAAATAAAAATATGAGAAACAAAATTATGATATATCTTTTTTATCACAGGCACTGAAAAATCTTTAAGAGGCTACTAGTGACAATGATATGTTGTTGTTGTTTTTTTGGTAACAAATAATTTAATTGCTAGTATTTTTAATGAACAATGAAAAATACCGTTTTTAAAAGAGTTTAGTTTTGGACTTTGGTCACGGACAGTCTACTTCGAAGAGAGCAATATTATAGTCATAGTTTACCTGACAAAGGAATTCCCCTTCATTTTATAATATAATGAGACTGTAGTAGATAATTATTTCATTGTCCATGGTCAACTTTATCAAGTAGTGGCATCAAAATGAAGCATGTCGATATAAGTACAGTACATGCAGGTTAACTTTATCATTGACTATGGTTGTGATCCTCAGGTGTTTGCTGAAATCTTTAACCCAGTCATTAAGGACAGGCACAACGGCTATGATCCTACAACCATGAAGCACCCAACAGATCTGGACAGCTCAAAGGTAAAGGTTCCTCTGGTGTTTTTAGTTCTGAACCTGAAACAAACTCATTCCATCAAGAACTCATGCAAGGTGAGAACTGCCTCAGTTTAGTTACACTGAACACTGAATGTTTCTACCGATGGCCTTTGAACAGATCACCTCTGGGATGTTTGATGAGAACTATGTGCTGTCGTCGCGTGTGCGCACAGGCCGCAGTATTCGTGGGCTCAGTCTGCCACCCGCCTGCCACCCGCCTGCACTAGAAAAAAGACAGTTGACTGGATTTCCCTGAGACTAAAACATTTTTTAGCTTCAGACTATGAATCCATCAAACAAGTTTGAAATTTAGAGACATTTTAGAACACACATTGCTTTCATTTGTTATGCGTTTCCTGTGTTTGAATCTAACCAGTCTCATTCTTTGCCCTTACGAAAAAGAAGTTTATTCAAGTGTGCTATTAGTATACTTCTTTTAAACTAAAACATAGGAAAGTATACTTTTAGTCTACTTTTTATGTACTTCTCAGAAATATACTTAAAATGACATTTAAGTATACTTGACTTATAGCCTACTTAGAAAAAGTCTAAATATATTTTAGCCCGCAGACGTTTTCCTCTTTTGTTTTGTATCAGCCATCTCTATCTTTCTGTCGCTCGGCTCGGCTAATGTCCGTCCCATGCACTGAAAGCTCTCTCCTCCACACCACGAGTAGACACGTTGTCTGAATATGGCGCTTATCACATGCTGTGTGGTATCAGCGTTTGGTATCGGGGCATTTTAACGAGTACGAGTACAGGAGCTCAGTATCGGGCCCGATACCGATACCGATACGTGCATCCCTAAAGTATACTACTTTTTGGTAAGGGTGTCCTCATGCACACACTGCAAATCAGGCAAATTATCATATTATGTGGCATAAATGTAATCCTTTCCATTCAACTATTAGGCCCAACTATCATGGCTTGGCCAAATTCCTTTTCTGAATGTAAATTAATGGTGCGTAGCCAATAATATCATTTAGCCATACCTTACAACTGGGTCTTTCTAGTAGCCTATAACTCTCAATAAAGTTTTTTTTTTCCTCGGACCAGCTATCCGATGTAAACCTTAATTATTTTTAGAGAAACATTCAAACTGGTTTTGCATCAGCCTAAAAGAGAAAGTGTTATGAGCTTTTAAGAGTTAAAGTAATCCAGTTAAGTAATCCAGTAACGGTCTGTCAGAAGAGGCGAGGGAGTCCGAGCCTGCTCAAAAATATTTAAAATGAACTATAATTCATAAAGTTAACTCTTGTGTTAATCTAGTTCAGGACTCACAACCGCATTC
Source organism: Sinocyclocheilus rhinocerous (assembly GCF_001515625.1). NCBI lineage: Eukaryota > Metazoa > Chordata > Actinopteri > Cypriniformes > Cyprinidae > Sinocyclocheilus > Sinocyclocheilus rhinocerous. The sequence goes on from NW_015642610.1 coordinate 1,496,067, forward strand.
TCGGAGCACACGCGCTGTGTGAACGGAACATTTCGAGACTCACACCTGTAAAGAAAATGCGGTTGTCAATCCCAAAAATTGACAGTGTGAACATATAGCCTCAGATGCATAGTGTGACGTTTTGCACTTTCCCAGGAGAAACAGACAGGAGACGAGAATCCGGATTGCAAGCACCCAACGGGCTGTGGTTTATTTCCTGAACGTTACAATCTAAAACGCGGGCATCAGGAGGAGTCTTAACTTCCCAAAGAAACAACAAAACGCAAAAAGAGCTTGACTAACTTTTTTTCCGGCCCGCTCACGGCCAACTCCTTTTCTTTCCACTACCCGCGCCCGCGCTTGCCCCTCCCTCCCTCCTCACTCTTTCCCTCCCGGACACCTCCCCCCAACAGCACGTGAATCAAGTAAACACATTTATAACAGAGAATAAACAGTGTCATCGCCACAATATTTTGTAAAATATGTTGGAACATTTGAATATCTAGGCTACACATGGGCCTGTTAAATGATATTTGTATTTATAGATACAAATATTTAGGCCTATAAAAACAAATTTATATTTATAAATACAAATATTCATTTATATTCGTAGATATTCAAATGACGCAACCTACATAGTTACTAATTTTCACGTTTCCACATTTATAACCTATAATGATCAGGGGAATCCATTCAACATTGTTTCTAGTTCACCAGCAGATGGCAATATGTTAACATGTGATGAATACACATTCCCAATTCTGCAGAAGGTAAATACCAGAAAAAATTTTCCGTAATAAGATTTGCGGTTGTATTATTTGTAATATTATAACTCAGATTTAGCTTACTATATAAATAATCAATCACAGCGATAATACCAGTACCAGATTAAGGTTTTTGTATTTAATTAAAAATAAAGAAATTATATATATATATAATTTTATTTTATTGTTTTTAAGAATTAATAAAGTGAACTTAACAAATTCTCTTTAACAAATATTTTCAAAATCTTAATGAAATAAACATAACAGACAAATGTAAATGACTGAAAAAAATATTTCTTAAACCCACCTATAGGTACTTACATATAGGGTAGGCCTACTTTCACCTACATAAATTGCTCAAACCTACAATGGGATGAATAATTCTGCTTTTCTGTTCATTAGTTCTGTTTTAATTCAACCAGGCCATTTTGAGATTATGGCATGTAGCCTGTCCCAGTCTGAGACGTGGAGAATCCTCCTGCTGGTCATGGATGTGTGCTCTGGGTGGATAAAGATGGCATCCCGCTGATGTCTGTGACCTTCATGGTGGCTTACTCCTCTGCCAGCCACTGATTTCTGATTTAGTGCTGCTCTTGACAGGGTCTGTGAGGTGCCTTCCATGCACTGACAGAGCAACTCAAGGGCAAGTGTGGACAGGTGGGGTGAATAAAGAGCACAGATAGAAAAGCAAGGAATGGCTTATGTGCATTAGAAGTGCATTGTTTATCTCTTTGTCTTCATACTTTTAGTTTTTTTGTAAGGTTATGGCACCATTTTAGTGTTTTTGTATTTTGATTTTGATGACCATAATCAGATACATGAAAGTGCAGCATAGTATTGTAATATGGATACACATGCAGCCTTCATTTAATTCATAACTCAATTCTCCTCATCTTTGTGCATATATCACCGATTCATTAGCATACACTCATATCCATGGGACCATGTTATAAAAAATGAAGAATAAGCGCTCACGGCCAACTCCTTTTCTTTCCACTACCCGCGCCCGCGCTTGCCCCTCCCTCCCTCCTCACTCTTTCCCTCCCGGACACCTCCCCCCAACAGCACGTGAATCAAGTAAACACATTTATAACAGAGAATAAACAGTGTCATCGCCACAATATTTTGTAAAATATGTTGGAACATTTGAATATCTAGGCTACACATGGGCCTGTTAAATGATATTTGTATTTATAGATACAAATATTTAGGCCTATAAAAACAAATTTATATTTATAAATACAAATATTCATTTATATTCGTAGATATTCAAATGACGCAACCTACATAGTTACTAATTTTCACGTTTCCACATTTATAACCTATAATGATCAGGGGAATCCATTCAACATTGTTTCTAGTTCACCAGCAGATGGCAATATGTTAACATGTGATGAATACACATTCCCAATTCTGCAGAAGGTAAATACCAGAAAAAATTTTCCGTAATAAGATTTGCGGTTGTATTATTTGTAATATTATAACTCAGATTTAGCTTACTATATAAATAATCAATCACAGCGATAATACCAGTACCAGATTAAGGTTTTTGTATTTAATTAAAAATAAAGAAATTATATATATATATAATTTTATTTTATTGTTTTTAAGAATTAATAAAGTGAACTTAACAAATTCTCTTTAACAAATATTTTCAAAATCTTAATGAAATAAACATAACAGACAAATGTAAATGACTGAAAAAAATATTTCTTAAACCCACCTATAGGTACTTACATATAGGGTAGGCCTACTTTCACCTACATAAATTGCTCAAACCTACAATGGGATGAATAATTCTGCTTTTCTGTTCATTAGTTCTGTTTTAATTCAACCAGGCCATTTTGAGATTATGGCATGTAGCCTGTCCCAGTCTGAGACGTGGAGAATCCTCCTGCTGGTCATGGATGTGTGCTCTGGGTGGATAAAGATGGCATCCCGCTGATGTCTGTGACCTTCATGGTGGCTTACTCCTCTGCCAGCCGCTGATTTCTGATTTAGTGCTGCTCTTGACAGGGTCTGTGAGGTGCCTTCCATGCACTGACAGAGCAACTCAAGGGCAAGTGTGGACAGGTGGGGTGAATAAAGAGCACAGATAGAAAAGCAAGGAATGGCTTATGTGCATTAGAAGTGCATTGTTTATCTCTTTGTCTTCATACTTTTAGTTTTTTTGTAAGGTTATGGCACCATTTTAGTGTTTTTGTATTTTGATTTTGATGACCATAATCAGATACATGAAAGTGCAGCATAGTATTGTAATATGGATACACATGCAGCCTTCATTTAATTCATAACTCAATTCTCCTCATCTTTGTGCATATATCACCGATTCATTAGCATACACTCATATCCATGGGACCATGTTATAAAAAATGAAGAATAAGGAGAACGTATTCAGTGGCCCTAAGGGCAGACTATTAACTGAAAATAGATTTTTCAATGAACACTTTTGACAAAATCTCATTCAATCCATTTAAAGTATCTCCTAATTGTCATTATATTCTGTTTTAATCATGAGACACTTGTGCGTTTTGCTTAAAGTGATGAAATACACCAGTGAACAGAGCATGCGCTCACAGGGGGACCAGAGAGGCAGAGGGTCTCTCAGAGCAGATGCTAAAACTGATGATGATGGATGTCTACATGGAGACTGTTGAATGATCAGGGGAGGCTTGTGTAGATTCTACATTTTCCATTGTTTCATGAAATCTTATATGCAGATTTACAGGGACAATTAGTCTCACGCCAATGCAGGGTGACACTGAGAGTGGCAATTTCGGATTTCGCTTTTTACCAAGATTTTTGATGTTTCTCATGTTTTGCGTTGTATATCATATGTTTTTAAAATATTAATGTGAAAAAGAGTGGAATAGTGGATAGATATTTATCTGTTACTACAGGCATTGCAGTAATTATCTGTTTATGTTTGTCCAGGTCTATCTGGATCTTTTGTCAATTGATAAAGGCAATTACTGAAGTGACAGTAGATGGTTCTTCTCACAGTTCAAAGGAATCTTTGCTAAATGGGAGACAGTCTGGCCATTGTATCGGAGAAAAGATTAAGATGTTTGTGGGCTGTTCCACCTCCCCAGTGGTAACAGTTACAAACCACACAAAGAGATCAGGAGAAAAAACATGGCACACTAATTGGTTACAATCTTGCTTTAGATATTTGTCGACAAGAGATTATAAGCAGACAAGCTATATCCCTGTGGACTTATTGCAACTGGAATGTAGTAATAGTAATGTGCAGTATCATAAGCAATCTCTGTAAAGTGTGTTGTGAGATACACATAGCTATAATTATATTGGTGTTTTACTGTTACAGTAGTAAAGCAAAGTGTTATAGGGTTGTGAGTAATATATCTGATGTTTCCCAATTTTTTCAAGAACAAATTGTATGGTTCTATATGAATATGTTTTATCTGTCCAGCAACTAATGATCCAGGTAGATATCCAATAATAGTATTTATATTTTTCCAATTATTATTATTATTATTATTATTATTATTATTATAAGTCATCATTTGCTCATCTTCATGTCATCATGTCTCATAACTTTCTTCAGGGGAAGATAAAAAAGATGACATTTTGATGAATGTTTAACATTGACTTACATTGTATTGAGAGAAAAAAAAAACACTGAGACATTTTTCAAAATATCTCCTTTTTGTTCCTGAGAAGAAAGTCAAATATGTTTGAAATGCCATGAGTTTTCATTTTTGTGGGAACCTTTCAGTCACATTGCTCTGTATATTCTTGTGTTTTATCTTGGGCTTAAAATTAAGCATCTGTGTCAATTCAAACCATTACATTATTTTAAAATATTTTGAAACACATTACACACACTTTTCAGTGTTGTGAGAATACATCAGAATGTATCTCTGGAAAAATATGTTGTGTTGAATATCCAAATGACCATTATTGTATCCTTGATTGTGAAAAGAACAAAACATAAAACAAGAATCAGGATTTGTGCCAGGCCAGTCATATTTGTGTGTGTGTACGTATTATGATACTTTTGTCTGTTAATGTTGGGAGTAAATATTTATTATACAAGTATTAGACAAATTCCTATAGGTTTAAATCTGGACAAGTGATTCATATACTGAAACATTGTTGAGCATCCCTATTTAGCATTTCCTTCCAGAATGTTGCTTTAGAAAAAAAAAAGTGTTCAAACATTTGTTTGAATTCCAACATATCTGTCAATAACCCTAAAATATGTGGACAATTTTTTAATTTTGACCTATATTTTTTGTTTCTTTCTCATCTTTAAAAATGCAAATCGACTTGTCGCTCTTGAATCATCTGGCAACATATTGTACAGTACCCTCTATATTTTCTTGCTGTATTTCAAAAATCCCTTGAACTTCTATAGAGATCACATTACCATGCTGAAATTCTTCAAATGATTTTATTCACCCACTTACATAAACCTTCCCAATTCTGTTGAATTTGGTAAGATAAACATTTACAAAAAACATATTCCAGTAATAAGCACAGCAGACAATAAGTTAAAACATATCACAAACATACCAGCAGATAACAAGATTTTTTTTCTTATCTACACAAACACTCAAGTTCATTTTGCTTTATGTAAACAACTTCCTGTTGATCCCGGTTGAAATATTACATGCATCTGAATCTGATTATTTGGAAATTGGCTATTGATCCAACGTGTTCAGTTCTGCACCTGAAAAATCACTCCAACATGTAGTACGTGTCTTAAAACAATCTGTGCATGCACACATGTGGTCCTTATTAACGTGTCCTTTTACATTTAGTTTAGTAAAAAATAATATCACCGACCGCGAAACAAATATGCTTGCAGTTGTTTCTTCATATGTGAACGAAGAGTCAAATAAATACTCATAAATAAATAAATAACTCGCCATTATTAAAATCAATAGCTATGTAAACAAAATAAACATGACCGAATCCAACACATAAATAAATTACATAAATTTCAAGCATTAAAACTACTAGAGTCTACATCTGCTCTAAGCATTGTCTGGGGTTTGTTGGGATTCCATCATCCAGTAAGGCTGCCAATTTGTAATTTCACAGTTATAACCTCATATCCTGAGTGCTCCGTGACTGTTTTTCAGGAATACTTGGGGTTTGCAGTGACAGAAAAGACATATTGGATGCTCAAATTAGGTGAAACTCATCGAAACGGAGTGCTCAAGTGCTCTGCGGCGCAGGGAAGCGATACTAGTGCCTCTCCACATGTCACTGTCCGGGGAGCTACACAACTGAGGTGAGCAGCTCACATTCGTTGGACCCGAGAGGGAAGCGGGCACCATCCCTGGAAATGTGGGTTGATACAGATGCGATTGAAGACCGGAACCATTTGACGATAAGCTGCTGGAAAGGCCCATGGAGTTTGGTGGGGGGCCAGCTCCGAGACTGCACTGGGACAGGGACTGTGCCATCGCCTGCTGTCGGCCCAGCGCAGGCGGTATCTGCAGCTGTGAGACTCCAGGCATCCCAGCCGCGGCCCAGCGCGTGTCGTTGACATGAAAAGAGCAGAGACTGTCGCCCATCGCAGCCGCGGCCGCAGACGGAAACTGAGGCAAACCGTGTGTTTGCAGCAAAGTACCCGGCGCCCGGAAAACGTTGGTTGTCTTCTTGCGCTTCTTCCATTTTGCACGTCGATTCTGGAACCATACCTGAAATTAAAAACAAAAACCAACACTTAGAAAGTCAAGCATTTCTTTGGTGAGTAGCCTATTCATTATGTCGGCTTACAACTTTATTTCACAAATATTTTGCTATAGGCCTATTAAACTGCATAACATTTCATTCTAAGATTAATAAAAAAAAATACAGGCCTAAATATTATAAATAATAATATAAATATTATAAATAAAATAATAAAATGTAATAAATAAAAACACAAACAAAATATATAATAGCCTAGTTTACCGCACTTTTTTTTCTTTTTCTTTTTTTTTTTGCAATAGCTTTTGTCGGTAAAATGCGAGCACTTGTATTTTTAAATGCAGAACTGAGCCACTGCAAATATATAGACTTTGTACTATGGTTCTTCATGAATGCTGAGGTTTATAAACATGCACCCTATGAATCATCTGCTTGTTTTTGTTGACGCTATGTAAAATTTTAAATATTAGTCTACTGTCTTCACGGACAACTATAGCCATGCCATAACATGCGGGAGGGTAATTTCAAGAGAAAACGAGACAAAGTAATTTCTATAATGTTTTGCAGACAGCCGGCGATGAAGTCGTTATGGCACATTCTAGGAGACAAATAGTTAAACCCGAGATCTCATGAAGGTGCGTATACATAGTACGCCAAATAAAAAACGAAAACTCGTGGTATTGATACGCAAAAATGGACTTTGGCGTGTATATGCTACGCGATGGGTATAGGATTAGGGTTGTGGGGTAGATGCGTATCATATGTACGCGAAAACTGTGTATTATATGCACGCCAAACACGTGCGTAGCATATACACGCCAAAGTCCATTTTTGCGTATCAATACCACGAGTTTTCGTTTTTATTTGGCGTTCTATTTATACGCATTTTCATGAGACCGGGCTCAATAGTTTGATGGCCTCAATAATTCATCATGGAACCATGATCATGAATTCGTGGTGAAAATAAGCTCAGAGGCAGCAAAAATAAATATTAGGCTACTCCTTATTGTGAGATAGCCTATATTTTTAACATTTTGCGCTTAGCACATACGAATTATTATTGTCATGTCCGGTCATTGACGCTTTACTGTTATTTTTTACTAATTTGCATATTTTTATATTACTGTTAACGACACAATTCGTATTCAGTTATAGAACACGTTTTATAAAGTATTGTCTCATAGGGTATACATTCTGTTGACGCTAATGTCATCTTTCCTTGAAGTAAAAATATGCATAAAAACTATTGTCTTACCTATAGCTACTAGTTTTTGTTGTCGTCATTTTGTTTAGTTTTTTTTTTCTTTTGAAAGCATGATTTCAAATTTTTTAATGCTATTTTTTAATGTTGTATTTTTGCACATTCAACACTGCAAATGTTTTTACATTTTAGCGCGACGGCTGCATTGATATTTATATTTTAGGCTTGCCATTGTTTTGAGAGAATATTAAATAAGACTGTGCAATTTATGCAATAAATTGTTACGGATATTTAGAGGAAAAAAAATTATTTTAATTTTATCATTTTTGTTTAGTTTGCTTCCGTTCATCTTTTTAAACTGTGTTAATCACCAGCTGGAAAGCTCCGTTACGATGTAAAAGATGAGCAGGTCCACTCAGTCTCACCTGAACCCGTGACTCCGTTAAACCAACCCGTAATGCAAGTTCCTCTCTCACATTGTTCAGTATCGCAATCCATCAAAGTTGATGGAGGAAAATGTGTAATTAATTTATCTGATAATTAACAAACATTGATAGTAAAATGAGTACAGATTGAGATATCAATTTTGTCATCACATTAGTTCACCAGTTTGAAGACTGAAAAATACTCTAGCTTACAGTGGAGCTGAAGACCGGAGTTTGGTGGCGATAACTCACCGAGGCGAGTATCCAAGAGGTCGGCATGAGAGAGCATTGCGCACTGCTGGAGTCACAACTGCTTCCCAGACTACTCTACAACTTTTAACCCTTTTAAAAAGCGCATAGGGCTCAAATGAAGGAAAGTCGTCAGTGCGTTGAAAAAGGCGGTTCTATGTATTATACTGTTTTTTAGAGAGATTGGGAGGCGCTTAATAGTTGAATGAGCCCGGCAGCTTCCACAAAAAACCCGTAATGCAAGTTCCTCTCTCATGAAGATATCAGGGTAGTGGGTTTTAGCAAAGCTCCTTTCCAGTTCGTTCAGCTGCGCTGGATTAAAGCGGGTCCTGTGGCGTTTCTGTTTCTGTTGGTTTTGCTGACCACCCGATTGATTATTAGAGATTTGCTGTTGCTGCTTTTCTTGGTCTTTGGCTTTGACCTGCTGCATTTTATTAGGATTGGATCCACCATTGCTTATATCTTCCCCGGGGAGCAGAGTGGTCCCTTCCACAGTCTTTGTAGCAGAAGTAAGATCGCCGGGGTGTCCAGAGTCAGTCCCCCCTAGTCTGCACTTCAAAGCCTCTCGGTGTCCGAGAAGCTCGGCTGCAGCATCCTTCATCCCTGTGGACGCACGAGTCAAAAAATGTAGCATTCTCTCAAATGGCAGGAAAGACAGAAAGAACAAAATATATTATATATATTTATATATATATATATATATATATATATATATATCTCTACAACTTTTAACCCTTTTAAAAAGCGCATAGGGCTCAAATGAAGGAAAGTCGTCAGTGCGTTGAAAAAGGCGGTTCTATGTATTATACTGTTTTTTAGAGAGATTGGGAGGCGCTTAATAGTTGAATGAGCCCGGCAGCTTCCACAAAAGGGAGCCAATCAGAATTGAGGGTTGAAAATGTCAGACAACCAACCACTAAAATCCACAAACCGGCTTCATCTGCAGTTGCTCTCGTTCATTTCAAATTTATTGCATCGCCCCTTGTTAGCTATACATTTTAAATGACTTCATAATCATGGCAAATAACCAGTGAATAATAAATCTTTCTGATAAAAAGAGGCTTCACAAAAGGTGGGAAAGTCTAGTCTTTATAGCTACTACTTGACCGACCTGCAATATCTAAATACATGGAATAAGAGGCACTTTTCGTAAAGTCACTATTTGGTTGTAGCCCAACTTTCGAGGCCGCTGGTCATATTTGCTTGACGAGAATGAGGGTTGTTGCTATGGGTTTTGTGGGCTGGTTGTTTTATTCCCTTCATGTGAGTTACAGCTTTATTTGAGTGGAATCCATCTATCAAAAACGATGAATTCTTTGAGGCAGCTAACAACACATCCAAGGTACATTTCCAACTAGTCATTTTCAAGTCCATTAAGCATTTTAAGTAATTAGTGCCAGATCTATGAGCTTTCATCTCAGTTATTAGCCTACAGTGAAATCTGAAAAATGCGTGGTAATTTAACTGTGTTTAGATATAATGTAATGCAAGAAGGCGTTGTAAATCATGTTTGAAGAATTCTATTTTGGTAAAGGCTTCAGGTGAAACAGGCTACTGATGCGCACTGATGCCTCAGTTGTATCGATTTTTCATCAGCGCTGACGCAAGTAATTTGATTTATTTAATTCAAACTCGCTGACATACATTGCCTAATTTAATCCATTCAGCGAAAGCACATTCGCAGACTGTCAAGTTTTCATCGTATTTTTGTGTAATCAGTGCTCCCTTCGTTCTGTGGCATGAATGTGCACGGGCAGGCCGTTGGACTACTGAGAGTAGGCCTAGGCTAATTAAGAAACACAAAGGATATGGGAATCGCGAATATCACTAAAGACCCTACAAATGCCGTCATGAGCTTTTAATCGGCAATGAGAAGCTTTGTCACTTATAACAGCTACTTTGGGGTCGTCACACACTTTCCCGTAATGTAGCTTGAATCTAGCTGCATATCAAAGCAAGGGATAGGTCTAAACATCCGTTAAGATTAATGCATTATTTTAGGCAATAAATAATCTACATAATCACGGCGGTGGGGTATATAATTTCTAATATATATATAGCCTATATATATATAGAGAGAGAGAGAGAGAGAGAGAGAGAGAGAGGTTGCCATTTACAATTTACTCTAATTATAGAATGAATAATGTCGGTATTGTTATTATTATTATTATTATTGGCTATAAATGTTGCCGTTTTCATATAACTTGATGTCGAATGTGCTGCTTCTTGGTGTTATTTTATTAATTTCCCAGTACAATTTCTGTACTTACCGATTACATCCATGAGGAATTCTTATTTATTTTGTGTAAATGGCATTGAGGTTTGACATAGGTTGGATAATAGGTCCAAAGGGCTTACCATATACCGTGAAATAAGTGAAATGGAAAGTAACACAACGGCTCCTCCATTCAAGCAGACGCGAACCCCGTTGCATCTCATACTGTGATTAGACTCGGTGCCCTCCATGTGGACCCGATTTCAACGTGAGTTATCTGGGGAGAATACAATTATGGCCCTAAATAAAATAATCAGCATTGGACGGCGATTACCCGTAATGAAATGGAGCTTTGGTGTGTCACGGAGTGACTGGCCTCAATTACGGTCCGTATAATGAGACTTTTGGGGGTAAGCACGACAATCATCTAAACATGAAAATGTGTTTACTTCGATGTCCACGTTTGCATTAAAACGTTGTTCTCGAAGTCTAAATGCAAGGTTTAGTCCTGTTTTACAGATGCGTAATTCAGCTCTGGGCTTATAGCCTAATATATGCAAGAAGGGCAGTCAAGTTTACTCTAACACAAAACATGGAACAGCAATATAAATAATACAATTATAATAATACAAAAATCATATTTTGTCATTTTGTTTTATATAAGCAGTGAACTGAACTCTGTTTCTTTTTTGAAAGGTAAAGGAATAGGGTGTGGTATCGAAGACAATACATATAGCCTACTGATATTATTCACTTAAGAAAGGCCTTAAGTGGCTTTCGAGAAGGGAGGACTTGGGTCAGTGGTCATTCTGAGTTTGCCCAAATTGGGAACATGTGCTAGTAATTATTAAATTCCAGCATAATCACACTGCTAATGCAATTTAATGCATCAGCAAATTAATACTGAAAATAATTAGTTTCACTGACCTTGTACATTGCAAGACGAGAGTGAAACAGTAATGCTTAAATGAGCCAAACCACTCCCCTTCCATACAAAACCCGACTTGAATGAGTCTTATAGTTTTCATAAAGTAATAAAAGTAGGCTACGTATATTAGTCTATGAGTAATATATCTCTCAAAACAGTGATGTTTATAATGTATCATGTTATTGACGAAACTGGAGAAAAGTGCAAGTGAATATGTGAGGACTCTCATATGCTTGATTGCGTTTCGCCTGTGTTGTAGTATAGCCTACTGTGCATCAAAAAAAAAAAAAAAGTCTTCGTTTATTCTATTCACCTATACTGTATTCGTTAAAAACGAACTGATCCACTTTCATCAGGTTATATGTATATACGATATATATACATTTACCAGGAGCTTAAAGGTAGGCTATACTCATTTTATCAATATGCCAGAAGCTTGGGATTCCAACCCATTCGAACTACAATGTTGCGCCTAAAAGTAAAAAAAAAAAAAATCACACTCTGTATATGATAAATCATAAAGGCTACTATTTGACTCCTATACTGATGATACAAATTCAGCAATTTGGGACCCAGCTGCGAGCCCATTATCTACAGACCGAGGCGGTTCAGCTCCTTTCTGCTCATTCCACTAATCTCCTGTCTCCACTCCATTTATTTGCCACTTCTTTGCTGCTTGTCCACAAAATACAACTCTTGCGCCCCCAAGATTAATTGATCGTCAATTTAGCCCTAATTCGGACCAAGTCAGGTGGTAAATGGTCTACTTTTACTTGATTGTAACTGAAATGTGTGCAGGTTACATTGATAAATTTTTGATTATTTATCAATTACGCACAAAGGAGATTCATCTATTGAATAAATTGCTTGCTGATTTTTCTAATATAATTTGTAGATATCACTATTGATAAGGATTCCGCACTAATAGCTTCTTTCCGGATTTGCTTGCTAACTTGTCGGAATGACAGCACAACATTCATTTTTCATGAAATCAGCAGTGCGCGTGGTCAAGCTGCCATTAGTCAGGTGCATTATGGGGCAGATCTTCAGTAATGTGTGTTCTTTGCACAGAAAGCCTGACATACTTTGTCACACTTTGTGTCAGTTACAAATAATTTCAGTCGTCATTGTTAGCATATAGGAAGCTGAACTCACCAAATTAATTTCTCATCTGCTTTAGCCTACTGCAGCTTTGAGAAATGCAGAAAATCGACTTTGAAGAAAGAGTTGCCCCAGTGGAGGCATTTTATTCTTATACCAAGGCTCTTATGTGAAACATAATAAAAGGATTTGTCGCTTCTTAATGTATACCTGCTTCTTTTTGTTGGCACAAAAGCCATTTGAATATAATGTAGGCCAAATCAGTTTCACACAACCAATTATTTTGCTTAATTCTTGTATTGTGTTACATTTAAAGTAATATTAAATAAATCCATCCAATAAACGCAGTGGTTGTTGTTTTTAGTAGACTAGTTGCGTCATTCCCGCTACTAAATGTAAAAAAAAATACTCTTCTGTAACGAAAACTAATCAATCATGAGTCACCAATATTTCGTATGAATATTGTAGAAAATTATTTCAATATTGAAAACTGTACATAGCCAAATCTCTCCAAAGAAGATATTATTTTTTATCATGTCGATAGGCCTAGCTGTTGGCCTGTGGCACATCTTGCACCAACCTGTAGCAAAGCTCATCTATAGGGCCCATTTTAAATTTTTGTGTAATCAAAATAAAATCGATATTGCATCTGCGCACATCACGGAGGAAAACTTACACCACTTGTAACTCTACGAAATGCGCTTAGCAATAGTTCCATTTCGCCATACCACCCTCTCACTCCATTTGTTCTTCAATAAGAACATATTAATTTGTATCTATATAGCTGTACTGAGACATACAGATATGATTTGCCAAGTAGGCCTAATTGCCAAACAAAACGTTATTTTATCTGATGGTATAGGCCTAGTATAAATGAATTTGGACCACACAGCCAGCGCGCGCTATGTGCGGCGGTCTGGTTGTGCCTAAATAAATACCTTGATATTTATAGGCCATAAATGGAACTTATTCTTCATCATTAAAATGCAAAGGGGAAAAAACGACTAAGAAGAAGGCACGGAGATCGTAAATCGCTTGTTTTGGAAGGGGGTGACTTGACATGAAGTAACAGACACTCCTCCAGGTATGTTTACCACTAAATTTCAAAGGCTACGGTATATGTGCGCAAAGAGGAATGTCGTATCTATTGATAGCATTTTAATTGCCACCTTATAAACCCTCCGTGTCCTTCTTTTTTCTCGTGACCCCTGATTATTAGTATTTTCCTTGTTTTCCAAACTAATAAGTGCCACCATCAAGCACTTGGAGGCTCCCGGAGGCTGCAGACATGCTGCTCGGTGTAATTGATATTGAACGAGCCGGTGGAAGGCGCGAACTGTTGGCGCTGCTGGATAATTTCCAGTTTAATCAGCGATTGTAATGAGAGTCGCTGATTAGGGGCCGTTTGAAAATAAAAGAGAGTTACAAGGAACGTCTGTCAGGGTCCGAAGATAATTCAGAAGTAATTGTCGTGATTAGAGAAAACTGGATGAGTGGTTTATCCTAGTGCACGGAACAACCAGGGGGTGGCGAGATTATGACCAAATCAAAGTGGGTTTATATGGAAAAATCAATATAAGACAGCATGCAAACATACAGCTTAGTAATAGTTAAAAAGAGTTAAGTGTAACTACCACAGTGGAAAACGAACTTTAACTCATATCTCAGGCCTCAGTGAGTCTGCTTGATAGTACATGCTAATACCAAAGCAACAAAGTACAGTGGGCCGCATAAATGCAGAGAGGTGGTTGCACTTGACATGACGCTTAAATGACAGCTCTCCGTGAGCATATTTTAACTCATACCCAGCGTGGCTCTTCGGGCAACCAATATGTGCGAAAAAGACCAAGAGCACACATTTAAATGCAGTCCCGGTGTCCTCGCAGAGAGCGCTGTCTGAATATCAATAACACCATTAGTGCGCATGTGTGTTTGACTGTGGAAGAGCAATTAGTGAGAGAATGTTACTGCGGTTAAGGCAAGAAGAGTAGGGCATCAGCTGGTGGAAATAAACCATTGTGACACCTGCAGCCAGTCTAGTTAACACACACACACACACACACACACACACACATTCCTAGTACATAAGGAAATAACATACTATCTCACAATTTAAATAAATGGTCAGGTGTTATAAATATCACATTGTGTAATATAGTGCACCTTGGGTCTGGAGACTCCAACGGAACCTTAACCTTTTCAAGCCGCCAGATTCTCTGCTAGACTATCCCCATCTATCCTGTGTCAATGACTGTCTTGTTGAGAGAATCAGTGAGTAAACAGGACTGACAGCGTAGGGAGCTCAACTGATTACTCATACAAATAGACCGTGCGAGCACACCAGGCTGGAGATGGCTTTTTCTGCCTCTCCAAGGGTCCTCTGTCCACGAGCTCTCACATTGTCCCGCCATCAATCATTCTGTTGTGCCCTGGATGTTCTATAGAATCACTTAATATCCTTACCTTCATCTCTTTTATACTTTCGGAGCACCACAGCCACTCGCCCTTTTCTGTCGGATGAGGCCAACAGGCAACAGATCATGAAATGATTTAGTGAGCCCCTGAAGGATATTATCACATTCTATAAACTACATCGGACATCTTATTTAGAGCACCTCGAGCGTTAAGAAGATCCTAATATTTTGGTGGCAAGTTGTAGGCTTACTCTGTCCAAATGAGCGGCCAAGACCTAAGGATAGACCTACACCAAAATACTTAAATCAAAATCAGATTACCATCTGTAATAGTAATATATGGTTAATGGCTAATATGGTTGTGCAAAAAGGAATTGACATTATTTAATGAAATACAGTAGATACATTGTGCTGCATTCTCAAGAATATATAAATGGAAAAACTCCTTTGCTCAAAATTCATACTCCAACTTTGTTTGTATTCATTGATCTATTCTTGGACATTTTATATATATATAGAACTGAATGGGACAGATCATGAGTAATGAGTAATTAGGCCTGAGGAGAAATTTCCTGCTATGAATTGTTGTGATAAATCTACTACCATTTGAATCATTATTGTTGCTAGTGTACTAAAGTCATTATGTTTTATAAGTATTTCAACTGGCATTAAGCGGCCACTAAAACAATGATAGGATGAACTGGCAATTCATCTTTACCGTCAAAACCAGAGGCGAAATAATTGCAATTCAGGGTCTCATATTGTGCCTGTGGCCTGTGTGTGAAATGGAGACATCACCTCTGCCTGTTCTGTATTTATGAGGGCAGAGCGGCCACGCATGAGTACGTCTCTGTGTGCAGTTTGTTTAGTCAGGAGTTGCAGTATGTATTTGGAGAAAAATGACAGACTGTAGGACACACAGACTGTGAATTTGCAGACACTGAGTATAAAAATGTAAAATAATGAAAATCTAATATATATATATATATATATATATATAATCTTATGTTTAACATGTAACTCTGGCTTTTTATATAAAGGTCCATCCGTGTGACTGTGAACTTGGCATGAGGCCAGTTTTCCCAGCGATCAGCAAGCAAAGTTATCCATCCAGAGTAGACAGACGGCTTTCAAATTCATAAAATTCATAGGATTCTTCACAAATGAATGAACACAATTTTCTATCAATTTCCTCATTATGCAAATATGCAAAACATAAAATTTGGATCAATTAGAGACCCTGGAGTTCCAAATTTAACCATTTATATAGTAATAGCTGGGACTCTCAAATAATTACTTGGCTAATTTGGAATATTTGTGACAGACATAGCAAATTCAAATGCAAATCATTTTTAATTCAGGTAAGCACTGCACCATTACAAACTGATCAAAGACAAACAATAGCAGCATTATGCAGGAATTTTAGGGTTTATTTTTGCAATTTGTACATAAAATGTGCTAATTTTGTGCAAGAAAAATAATTGTACCCATAATTTATCTAAACAACATCTTTTTTCATATGTATTTATTTGCAAGATATTGATTTTATGAGTATTTTTGGAAAACCCTTCAAGAATGGCTCATCATAAAATAAATATATTACAAAATGTTATAGTATATTATTTATATATTGCAAATGCAAATGCATTTGCATGTGGTTAATATGGTTACTAAACATTCAGCCACTAACAAGACAATCCAATACATTATTACAAAGTGAGCGAAAGAATGTGAGACTAAGATGTATGTTTTTCTGAATATTTCCTCAATTTTGATTTTCCATAGACAATCTACTTAGACTTAAATAAATTTCATGTTTTCACAGAGAATACTTAATTGCAGGCTGTTATTGCTTTACTGTTTTGTTCACAGTTTTTAAGTGAATGTCAGATGAGAATCCCATAATGTCTATTTGGATCCCACCTTGCTTTTTCCCCTCAATTACCAAAGACAAAGTAAAGCCTCAAGTTTAGGTAATTAATTGTATTTTATGTGTATTTTTTTTTCAACAGTGATTGAAATTGATTTAGGGTCCATGCAATAAATCACGATTAGACTATACACAAACAAAGCACAAGCCTTTAGAATCAATTGAATAAAATAATCCTATTGGTTCTGAGAACACACCCTGTACCAATATCTGGCGCAGAATTTAAAACAAACCAGCCAGTGCAGTTTAAACAAAGCACACCTGCAAATAACAAACAAAATTCTGAGTAACTATTTCTGTTTTCTAGAGTTTTTGTCTTAGTGGGCAATATTACATTTATTATCATAACAGCCTAAAACAACAAATGCAATTATGTCATTTGTCAGCAAAAGAAATCCCTCAGAATCCTGTCTCCACAGACACCTCATAAAAGAGCAGAGATAATGACTCTACTATTTCATGGCATATTACACTATAATTATATTAATCCACCCATTTACATCTGATGCAGCCCTGGCCAATGGAAATGAACATCTAGTACGTCCCTGAATGGTCATTTATGAACAAAAATGAGAGACTATCAAATTTTAATGAAATGCATATTTACTTGATTCTTGAGACATTCATTGCTGGAGAGAGAGAGAGAGAAAGAGAGAGAGAGAGACGTGTAGCAATAGAAAAATGTAACCTGTTAATGCTTGAGTTAAACATGCTGTTAGGGACACAAAATATATAATTGCATATGGTCAAATTGGGGAGGTGGATGGACTGATAAGTGATGCTTTGACAGATGCATGTGCAAAGGAATGCAGCGCTAAATGTTCCCACAGTGTAAGTTGTCTTACTACTAACTGCGCAAATATGAAAACGCACATACACACACACACACACACATGCACGGCTGTATATGCAGGTACACAGCAGCTGAAAAAGTGGGTATTTTACTTTGGAAGTTAATGGGAATAAAATACCTCAGTGGATGAGTGCAGATGTGTTTGATACAAATAGTCATTTTCCTATTTGCTGCCTCATTGAGCTTGATGAATGATTGGAGTCAGAGAAGCGCCATGATAAATGGCAGCACCTTGGCTCCATTGCATGCCCTATTGATTCTCCTTCTTTATTACCCCTACAACCCAGCTGGTTGCTTTGCTCTTTGCACACAGGCACGCACACACACACACACACACACACACGCAAGCTCGCATGTATATCTTTGCAAACACATACACTCGCTGTATTATGCTGCTGGAGGTGGTGGAGTTTTTCTGAAGTGGGAAGACAAATAAGGTTTTTCATTGGCTCAGAATGGCAGTGTCTGTGTTATTAAATGCTTTGTCTGGAGTGTCCGCTGAACATCAGAGACTAACAACCTCATTGAGGTCTGCCATTCAGTTTATGTGAAGTGAAAATCATATTTTACGCCTAAATTGGCTACGCAGAAGGAAACATCACTATCACCAAATAGAGCTAATTTGCAAAATGTAACAACTTCTCTTTAAAGCAGTCCTGCCTTTACATAGTTCTCAGAAGACCTGACTAAATTACACATGCGAGCAGAAGATAGGAAGACATAATGAAACTCTGCCACCCACTGAAATGCAATTATCATGCACTCCTGGGCTCAAAGTTAGAAGGTGAGAGAAGATGAATAGGGAAAGTAAAAAATCGCTGACCCTTCAAAGTTCAATTTACAATTTGAATTTCCTTGGCCTTGTTCGAAAATTTGGAGACGTAATAATTTAGGGCACAGAGCGGTTGATAAATGATCTGTGTGTTCATGCTCAGTGCAACCGTTATGTTTATATGGAAATATTGTTAATAAATGTAATGGTTTAAGCCATTATATTCAAGGCAGTTAGTGAGTTAACTCCACCAGCAGGACGATGCATTAGATGTGCAACAGGCCAATTTTGTTGTATATTTATTCATTTTTGGTATTGCTTTCTCTAGTGGAAAACTATAGTCTTGTCTGAATCAGCAGAGAAATATGCACATATCAAGCACCGTGAAAGTGAAACAGTAAAACAGTTCTAAACAAATATGTCAGTGCATTTGGATATGAGAGGACAACAGGAGATGGACCTTTTCACAAGAGGAAGCATAGAGGACTAAAATGTCTTAATAATGGATTTGCTTCATACAAACACGCGGCTTTTCACTTGTGGAATTACTTGTGGATTATTGTGATGTTTTGTTCAAATGTTTGGCACCCATTGACTTGGTGAGCAAGTGAAGTAATGGTAAATTTCTCAAATCTGTTCTGATGAAGAAACAAAGTCATCTACATTTTGGATGGCCTGAAGGGGAGTAAAGGTTCAGCAAACTTTCATTTATGGATGAACTATTCCTAATACAAATACACAAAAATGTAATTGCCACTTACAAAATGCATGCACTTTGTTAAGAAAATGTCTAGCAAGGACACAGACATGATTGTAAATGCAAGTCTAGAGCCATTAGGGATATCATAACCGATGCGACAACACAAATATTGATCTTGCTTAAAGACAAAGCACTACTGTATTATGGATATAATAATGGTCAAACTTTGTGGAGTTTTTTTTTTATCCATGCCGATGATTGTGGCATACTTAATTACAGTGGCATTAATATTCAGCCAAATGTCTTCATGCCCATGTAGAATGAAGATTTTCCCACCATTTCCAGATTGGGAGAGGTGGGCCAAACCAACCTCTGTCTGTTCATTACAAAATGACAGCACTTCAGGCAACATCCACCTGAGAAGCTATGGTCCTAATCAAAGATGACATATCTGTGTGTCGCACACACACACACATGCATAACTTCACTAATCAAAAAGTGTATTTCCCCTGGCTGTCTCTAGAGAAATCTATTGAGAGAAATTGGAATAATTTATTAGCTTACAAGTTTTGGTCGACAGTTGGCCCAAAGCTATTTATCTCTGTAATAGAGAATGTGTCCTATGTGGCAAAATTGACCAAATCAGATTGTGTTGATCAGAGAATGAGTTTGGCATGCCTGTAGGTCCGTTTGTCTCAGGGGAATGGAGACCAAAAGGCAGACCAGCACTCAGAAATAATCCAACAAGTGGCTCCATCATGTCAAACCTCTGCTTCTGAAATGAGAAACGCATCAACATCTAAATAACATCGAGGAATCATGAAGACACAACAAGTATTTTTGCACTCATTCTTCTAACAGACACATTACGTAAGGAGCAGACATTTCTCCAAGACACACCAAAAGCAGATGTGTGCATGGCATTTAACATTAGATTGTGATATTAAAATACATTGATGTAGAGATCACCTGAGCAAAATACTTTCATGATTAAACATATGATCATGTCAGATTTAACATTAAGTAGTTCTATATTTCTGTGGTGGTGAATTGTGAATTCTTTGACCATGTTTTTCCTTGTCCAAACTATTTAGCATTCCAAATAAGTGTGTTCCTAATGAAGTGTCAGATTAATGGAATGTTTTTTCCCCAGATCAGCCATAAAGATGGGCGAATATTTGGATCATTATTTTGTCTTTATGACTCATCATGCTGATGGTAACTGTCATTTCAGGTTTGTCTGCCTAATTTATGTTTGGTGGTTGTGAGTTGTTAATGTTTATTTTGTCTAATTAGCATGAAGAGACAGTTTTGATGGATTCTGAGCAGGAGATGCGATAGTAAAGTGTTGATTATATGTACATACTTTATGAACAACATCATGTGGAAAATGATTTAGCAGTGATATATACAGAAGGCAAATAACATTCAGGATCCTACTCACTTTAATGATTTGATCACTATTTCATTAATCCTATCGATATATTTTTCAATGCATGTCGTTAATCCTATTGTAAGCGATTCATCCATGCATATGCATTAATAAATAAATAAATAAATACAAATATCTCAATCTTCCAGTGAAATGTCAGACTTCTCTCTGGTGATGTACAGTATGCCGGACTTATCCAATTATTTTGTTTGCTTAAACTCTGCCCCTTTCTTACAATGGACTGCAAGCTCACGTTCAAATCTGCCTCCATCCACTCAAACAACCAACTAATAGAACGAAGTCACCACCCTGCTTTTTTCTCTCTCTCTTTTTTGAGTTCACTCTGATGTACGTCACAATATGGAAGAAAAGATTGGGTGCTACTTCCTTGCATTGCAACTTTGAAGGTAAACAGATTTATTTTTTGCTGCTTTGCGATTCCCACGATGCTCTAAAAACCATCAGATTCATCCAGATGTGTTTGGTGTTGTGTAGCCAAACTGAATCAAATAATTTAAGTAAATGTGAAAAGATTCTGTTCTTAGCCTCAGTTCAGTGATATGGATTCATCTTGAGACAGACAGATTCAGTCTTACGCCAACTGCTTTAAAAGTCCATTTGGACCGGTGCCTAAAATCACCTGCTCGAAGTCTCCAAAGTAACAGCACTCAACTTAATTTGTATGCATTATCAATTAAGAAACTTAATAGCCAGCAGATTGATTAGATCCTCAGTTATAGGGGGTAGAACTGAAGCGAAACATGAAACATCATACACACTGCCTAGCTCTCACACACATTCATGCTCACACATAAACACACACACACAGCAATCCACTCCTCCTCCACAGTTCTCTAATTAATGCATACATATGGTGGAGAATAGAGTGGAAACAAGGCACTGCTCAAATTTTAAATAAAGCTTCAGCGTCTAATGAGTCGGGCCGCTATGGCTAGTTTATCACTAATTGTGCCTTCTGCTAATGAGAAACCACCTTAATACAAAACTATACAATGCATTCAAATACAAAAGGTTGGAAATATTCCTTATTTTATGGAATATGCATTGTAAATCATAACTATTGCTCAATGTAACATTTAATGTATATACAATAAAAAAGCCAACAGTACATACATATCTATCGATCGATCTATCCATTCATCCATCCATATACACAGAGAACTTTCTTATCAACATCCATATCTAAAAATGTAATCACAGACACTAATGCTAAAATGCAAAAAAAAAAAAAAAGATGGTGTTATGATCATAAAACCTTGACAGCTGGAGCACCAAGATGAACTTCAACATACTGTATGTCCCAGCCAGACAAATCACCTGACTTGAATATTATCACTCCACTCTGGATATTTTTAGAGAGAAGAGTGAGCAGTCCAAATTCCAGCCTCCTCCAACATCTCTGAAACAATGGCACATATTCTGACAGACAACATTCAACAAGAGAGTATTCAAAAGTTGATATGACTCTATATAAATCTAGTATAAGGTTGAAAGCTATATTAAAGGAAAACGGTGGTACAATAAAGAAATATTGCATGGTTCACATTATTTATCCACACACACACACACACTCACACACGTTTCGCTATCTTAGTGAGGACATTGCATAGACTTCCATTGATTTTCTTTCACCTAACTCAACCCCTTCCCTTAAACGTACCCATCACAGAAACATATGCAGAATACTAGATTTAAATCAAAACATCTTTTGGCTGATTTATAAGCTTTTTTAACTAGTGAGGTCCAGTAAAATGTCCTCACTAGTGGGTTGTCAAAGTATTTCACAATATAAGTGAAGACAGTTGGTCCTCACAAGTATAGCCTAGTCAAAACAAGTATATGTTATATAACACACATATAGCATGTTATTGTTTAAAAACAATTGTTTTGTGTGTGTTTAAGTTAGGGTAAAGGTGTGTGTGTGTAGAGTAGAGAGAGAGAGAGAGAATCCGTATCAGGGAACTGCATGACTGACCAAAGGCTTCAGTTCCAGTTGAATGACAGCTCTGCTCCAGACATCCATCAATGTCCCATCAGCATCTGCTCCTTCACAGACATCATCATCACCAAAGACTCCAAAGATGAGGGCCATTTTACACCCAGTTTTTGGGTACAAGTAAAAGGATGTCTCTTCGGTTAAGATGCCTGGACATGGCACTTTTCTAAAGGCCAATTGTCTAATATCAGTCTTAGGAAGACCATTTTCTGTGGTTCTTTGTGAGTTTAATGAGATTGACTTGTGTAATCAACTATATTCTCACTATTTTGACTAACTACATCTATGTGACCTTCGTGGAGTTCAGCTTGGGATGTGTCATTCAGTGCTTTGACAAGGATAGTGGATAGTCATGGATTGTCCACCCTACAAGGATTATCATGTGCCCACGCATGTCTTTTCTTTAAAGTACTATAAAATAAATATTAAATGATTTGTATAATTCTTATTCCTTCTGAGCATTTTATAACAAATATTCAATAAAATGTTATTTTAAACAAACAAACAAGACAAGACACTGAAAAAAATGATACTTTGGACCAAACTAAAAAAATTACTGTAATTTGTTACAGCTAAATTTATTAGTTTTTCTCAAACTATATTTTTGATTTGGTTGAAACTTTAAATTTTAATTTAATATCAATCAAAATAGTTCTTCTGCCCAAGATAAAAAAATTACATTGAAACAAAGTTAAAATATTGCTTTTTATGGAGACCAAATCATTATTTTTTACTTTGGTACAACTTAAAATTTTTACTTTGGAAAAACGTACTTTTTACCATAACATCCAAGTATAATTTTTACTTTGGACTAAACTAAATAAATTGCTGTAATATGCACTTTAAATGAACAACACAGTAGTTTCACTTTTTTCAGTGCAGTATGTGAACAATTTTATTAAAATCCATGCATGTCCAGCTGACAACAGGTAAAAAACTACTTCAGCAGATCCAACCTATGGTCCTCTGCAATTTTAGTTTAAAACCCAGGGAGCAACTGTTTTGTTCAATCACAACCAAATCCTTTTTCCTAACAGAGACATTTAAGATTTCACTAAAGGTAATACAAATACAGTTCCCTTTTCCTCTCATACATGATTCAAAACAGTTTAAATGACCTATGATATAAGTGGAAGGCCAATTCATGGACATTAAAATGCGAACGTGCACATATTTCAGTGCATTAAATTTTATGAAGCATTGAAACCACTGTCCATCAAATAGTAAATCCTGATAGACTGCAGCAGTATTTATACCCTGCACTTTATAAAAAGATATCATTCCATTCTCACAGTTTCACATAAACTTACAATCAAGTATAACGCAGAATGAGCTTCAAATAAAACCCCGGACTCAAACATATACAGGGGCATCATTACAGCCCCTACAGCATTTTGTCATTTTACAGTGAAGTGCATTGCACTGTCCTCACCCTAATTTTGATTTATTGTCCCT
Organism: Sinocyclocheilus rhinocerous; assembly: GCF_001515625.1. Lineage (NCBI taxonomy): Eukaryota > Metazoa > Chordata > Actinopteri > Cypriniformes > Cyprinidae > Sinocyclocheilus > Sinocyclocheilus rhinocerous. Next base: position 1,520,169 of record NW_015642610.1, read on the forward strand.
ACATAAATTAGAACAATTTGCTTTAAAATTCTCTCCTGTAGCCAAGCAGTGGCCGCTCTCTGGGGAGCTGGTGATGTTTAACATGTCTGAAATACATATTGGATTAGTGCGCTTTGTTTCTCCCCAACCGCAGGTGTTTCATCTTGGCTGATGGCCGGACTTAAATGTGTTAGGACAGCAAACCCCTGAAGAAACAGCTCTCACATCAGAACATGCATACATGCTGGAAAAATCCCTCAGAGAGCATGCATGTCTTAGCAACATACTGTATGGATACTAGAAATCCACATAAAATATAATATAGTACTGAAATATGACACAAAGTGTGTTTAGCATTAGCTTAAATTGTAATAATAGGACTTGCATTTTCTCTGCCTAATATTGGGTGGATTTAATTTATTTCTTGGTTTTCAGATGAAGGTTTAGAGGGACTCCACGCAGAAAGCATTTCACTTGAAAACGAACACTATTCAGAGCAGCAGAACATAGAAATAAAGACTTTGGTCAAAGGCAGATTTTGACAAAAGAGCTCTTCACTCATTTTATTCATACTTCAAAACAACAATCTCATTAAATGACTTATTCAATTAATAGTGAATGGTCACATCTGGCAATTTTGAAGGAACAGTTGACCCAAAAATGAAAATATACTCACCCTCAGGAGTTTGTTTCTTCGTCTGAACAGATTTGGAGGAATTTAGCAATACATCACTTGCTAACCAATGGATCCTCTGCAGTGAATGGGTGCAGTCAGAATGAGTGTCCAAACAGCTGATAAAAACATCACAATAATCCACAAGTAATCCACATGACTCCAGTCCATCAGTTAATGTCTTGTGAATTGAAAAGCTGCTGTTTGTAGGAAATAAATCCAGAATTACTTAAAAAGTCCATCCCCTGTTGTCCTCACATCAAAATCCACTGACAATCCAACTACTTTGGACTGTTGCTTGTAAATGGTGCTTGATCTGTGCATATTTCTCTCTTGATTCAAGACGACTTTTTCACTTGAGCTGCACTGATGGGACCATCCCGATTTAATGAGAAACCATAATTATTTGACAAGTTGCTGATTTTGTTTGAATGTGAACTATTTGATTTTGTATGAAAACAAATTATTTTTAGAAACTTAAATATCTTTAGGGTCCACCCCCAACTCCTAAAACACACCTTCCTAAGCAGATCGTAAGAATGAGATTGTACAAATCCATATGAATTCACCACCAATTGGGGGGGGGGGGGGATCT
>NW_015642610.1:1521631-1551630 GCF_001515625.1 Sinocyclocheilus rhinocerous
GGGGGGGGGGGGGGGTTCTCAAACCCTAATGTTAAATAAAGTGCTTTTTTGTTTGTTTATTGCATTGTTAAAAATTGACAGCACTGCAAAATGTTGTGACAAAAGGGAAACATGGATAAACAAATCTTCTTATGCTCTCTTGGCAAACTCTGGAAGACTCATCCTCATCCTTCTCAATATTACTCATCTGTGTGACATGAAGTAAATGGTGCCTAATGAATTATCTTAATGGACATCACAATTGGTTTGTGAACACACTGCTTCCTATGGTTAGGCATAACATTTATATTTCCCCAAGAAGTATGCTGCACTGGTAACACAACTTGTTATAATTTCAAAACAACTAAAGTGCTATAACACAAATAGACCAGATATCTTTTAGCACACACTATCACAATTTCAACTCTAACTGATTAATTCCATCCATCATTTACGATTCATACATGAAACATGTTTTATATACTCCTATATAAAAACAATGTCTAAAATCTTTTTTTTTTCAAAATGTTTATTTTGGTTCTTTTATTTTATTTGGTTCATGTTTCTTCAGATGAAGTCCCAGTGCTTGGCAGTAAAAAGTCTAATCAGAAGAATAAACTCTGCTGTATTTCTATTTAAAAGAACTCTGGTCCGCTAAGCATTGCCATGCATGCCGATAAATAGCAAGGGCTTCTTACACACACAAATCACAGCTCGCTGTATCTTCTCTTAATCACTTCATGCTTTCTGATAATCACAACAGCCTAGTTTCACTAAACAGTGACTTTTTAGATCATCTCTAAGACAGACCAAGATGAGTGGGGGACTGGTATGAGTAAAAGTAAAATGCAAATGTATACATTTGTATGTTTAAATTATAACTCAAATACATGAAATGATATCTGTGATACACAAATGAATAAATAATTGCCATAAGGATCTGATTTCTTCAACAGCTGAAAGAGGCAGTCAAATCCTTTAGTCAGTTAAATCACACACTGTCAATAGTGCAAATAAAATAAAAGTGACTTCTCCAGAACCTACACAATCCATGTTATCGGTCTAAGCATGCATTTTGGTGAAGCCACAATCGTTATTCATCAGGCAGGCACTGCTTTAAGACCTCCTCGATTAAAGAACTGTCACTTTCAATTAGAGCCCTTTCTATGCTGCCTCACAGGGGAGAGAGGTGTAAACAAAGGAAAGTTTCTAAACATCAATTCTGAGAGGAGCACTGACTGCAGTGTCCCAGAGAGAACGCTCTTGACTGCACTACTGGCTGAAGAATTGGCTTCTGGAGGACAAACTACTGAAAAAAAGGACAGACGGTGTTAATGTCTTTTTCCCCTTGGAATGAAAGTGATGTAGCCCCCACTAGGTGCTCAGAGATGAGACACATTTAAATGTAAATAGCCCCTCACAGCCACCAGCCTCCTTAGCCTCGCTTAATTGATTGAGGATCGCCATTGGAGGAGAACAACCACATTTGCCACCCTGTATTTGTGATTTAAATCTTTGGCATTGGCATATTTGCAAGAGAAACACTGAATGATTTGCCTGTATGTAGATCAAACATTTGTTTGTTGACTGTATACTCAGACACAGCTGTACTGAAAAGTTATTTATTTTTCAATGTCAAGGATCCATAGATATAATTCGAGGGACCCACATCCTAAAATATAAAGGCAGCTGAATGCATTAAAGGGATAGTTCACCCAAAAATGAAAATTCTGTCATCATTTACTCACCCTCATGTCGTTCCTACGGTGGCCGAGAAGTGTGAAGCAAATCACAATTCTGAAAACAAAATAACAAATTACAAACGCAAATGCAAGTCTAAAAAACAAAATAACAATTCAGAAAGCACAACAACAATTCAGAAAACATTATAACAAGTCAGAAAACACAATGACAAATTCGAAAACAAAATAATAAGTCAGAAAACACAACGACAAATCAGACAAACCGGAAAAGGTAGGTATAGTTTGAGACAGCGCCATTGGTTTGGGACTACTCACCGCTGACAAATATATTCAACTCATACAGGTTTGGAACGACATGAGGGTGAGTAAATGATGACAGAATTTTCATTTTTGGGTGAACTATCCCTTTAAGTGTGATATTATAAAGACATGTTGCTTCTAAAATTAATTGGCTTCAAATTGTCACTTCATTAAATCCAAAGAAAATTAATAATATAATGTAATATAATATAATATAATATAATATAATATAATATAATATAATATAATGTGGAGAATGTTTACTTTGAATGTTGACAGTTTATCTTGTCAGTGTAGCTTTATTATTTAATTTTTAATTTTTTAATTTTAAAGTTTTATGTATTGCTAAAATTGAAACAAAAACTAGTGCTGTCCCAATAAAATAACTGTGAGTAATTTCATGATGACTACTTTTAGAACGTTAAATGAAACAGTAATAATATAAAATGTAGCAAATATGTTAAAAATGATTCGATTAAACATATTTAATTAATCATAACCCTATTTAACAGCCCTTAAATACTAATAGTGCTTTGCCATAATAAAAAAGTGAGTATAAATGATGCATCAGGCTTTTGAGAAAAGTTTATTCATACATCTCTCAATCATCATTGTATTGTATTGCATTGTATATTTTGTGATCATTGATATTTATATGCATTTTATGTAAGTAGTCTGCTATAAATCTCATTGATTTACATTACAAGCTATCCTTTTGGCAATATAAATATCAGCAACTGCACCAAATTGCATATTTTTGCTCAGTTTAGGTCTTGACAAATAGAGCATTTCAGAAAATTTCAATAATTTTCACTAATCTTTGTGATGCTTTTGTAAACAGTATTCAGTGGGTGATAGGAAATAATAGAAGTATGAATGTTGTTTGTTTAATTTCTGACGAGTCCTTTTAGCAAAACCATATATCCTATTCTATTAACATTTTGCTTGTACTCTGTTCCAGCTCACTTTGGGGCTTCGTTCTTATAGACTCAATAAATTACATGTACCAAGCATATTGACACTTTGGGATTGTAGCGTCTTTGTGCCTCAAAGTATCAGACATTTCAGCAAGGCCAAGAGCAAAAATGCAAATGTAAGCTCAAGGTATTAACAAGGTATCGATTCAGTTTGCAATTTGCCAAAAATACATTTGTCTGATGGTTTTGTTTATTGGATCTAGTGACAAGCGTTAACTGTCTGGTAAAAAAAAAAAAAAAAAAAATCTTACATATGAGTTTCTGACACCATTTGTCTTATGTGGGAAAACTTAAAATATGACGTAAAAAGACCAATAGTTTAAGGTTTCGTGTGTGGTTAGTGAAATGGGGAATAGAGTAATTCTAAAATGGTACATTATGAGTGAAATAGTCCTGTGCTGCTATCAATATTAATTCTTAAGTAAATAAAAGGGCTGATGGCTGATGTATTCTCAGGCCTCTTTGCCCATAAGCTGCACTCTGCCCTGATTTGCTTCCTAATTGGTTGTAATAAATCATTAACTTGAAAGCAAAACAAATCTAACAGCAACAAAACGAAAGAACACAAGAGAACTTTCTGATTCTTAGAGGAGGCAGCGAGGCAAGTGTTTAGCACAGTTCTCATTTGAAGTCGCTCTGCTATAGACGAGAGAGTCACTTAACACTGTGGCATTTATTATTGTGGGATGTGTATTTCTTGCTCTTGTTTGAACTGGGATTCACAAAACCAGCCTAAAAGCCTATTTCAATTTATCAGTGGGAATGTTTTGAATAAACCAGCGCGCTTTCTTCTTCTCTTTCATAGAGGAACCTATTTGACAACCTGAGCGCCCTATGATAAACGAAAAACCTTTGACTTTTCTTTATGTTTTTCTTTCCCTTTTTTACCATCATTCAAATCAGAAATACAATTACACTGGTCCGTACTTCTTTGGTGGGATTTTGAGTGCCGCCCTCCTTTACAGAATGACTTGAAATAATGAGGAGGCTTTCTTTTATGATTAGATGTGGCTACACTGGCAACCTCAGCTCCCAGATAGACTCAAGAAGGCACTTAAATGAAAAGGCATCCTCTTCAATGCTTTCTGCATTGGCCCTGTGCTGCATTGTACATTCACCCTTAATTACAAAATATAGAGAAATCCTGCCTGCAAGAAGAAAGTGGCACGAGTGTTCATTACGTCACAGCTGTGCACCTGCTGCTGATTGTTTGTGTGGAGACTCAAGGATCTGGTCAATGGAGCCTATCAAAACAGCAGCATTCATCAGCAGCGTCACCGGCACATAACGGTTATTTTCATAATGTAACAAACATCACTCTGATCAAGAGAAAGCATCTGTAATGCACAATGGAAAAGGCAGAGGGATACACTGATGCCAATAAGCCGAATGGGAGGTTTTCTGAAGCTGTTAGTGGGATGCCTTGTGTACTTTTCGCTACATGTCATATATCAATTATTTCTTAGCTTTACTTCAGTAAAAGTCTATCAGGGAGAAAAGCAACTGTGCTTTTCCATGGTTGCTTTGATGGTCTTGTAAGGCACTGTAGCTCTGTACTTCCTGTGACTGTGCATCTCTACACATGTCTGTTTAGGGGCTGCCCTGTCTTCATTTCACCCAGCCAATTTTCTGATAAATTACTCTAACGAACTGAACACAGATCAGCCCAATTAAGCATCTAACTACTTGACAGACTTCTCGCTGAAGTGGTTCATACCACCAAAAGTGAGGTAGAGTGGGTGTTTATCTATAGCTATAGTGCAGAATGGACTCCATTTACGAGAAAAGCAGCAAGGCTATTACACAGAATTGTTGGGATCATCCTTAGTCACAGGAAATGTCTTATCATGACTGTATACTTGAACAAAAAGCTTAATGACATTGCTGATGTCCCAGGAGTTTTTTTTTTTTTTACTTTTCATTATATGAAGGTCACATTAAAACGGCATTTAAAACATTTTACCATGCTGTAAGATGCATTTTTTAGTTTAAAGATTGTTTCACCCTTGTCCCACATCAATCTTAAAATGTGAAAATTCAACATAAAAAAGCATTTTAAAAACAAATGCTAACTAAAACAATGAAAGAATATTCAATGTCGTTCCGATATACAGTATATCTGTATTTTAATGTTCAATATTTTATAGCAATGTTTGCACAAATGACAATGGACTTTAAACTAACTAATGATGATTAAATGTATCATCATTTCCACATCAAATAACATTTTTTTACTTTACTTTTTAAATTATTGTACTTACTGTCTTACTATTGTCTTAAATTAAGTAATCCTATTTTTTTTCATTAAAAGAATTCTCAGAACAATTAATTAAAAATTCAGTGTCAATATTTATATTTCAGTATTAATGCAATATTTCCTCAAACTGAGTCATAAAATTGAGTTGTATTGTGCTATTTGTATTTATATTTCATGACCATAAAAAAAAATAATAAAGTTTTTTTTTTCTCTCAAAACTTTGTGTACTTATTTACCAAGAACAGGAATGTGCATCATATCGGAAATTCAATTTGAGAGTAAAATATATTAATTTAAATGTGAAAAGTAAATATCAATTGTAAACAAAATATTTTTACGTCCAATCAAGTTGTAATTTTGTCAATTTAAAAATACATGCAAAAAATATATATTTAATTGTGTATATTTAGGATACATAAACTGCTAGCTGTTATTTCATTCCAAACGTGTTTTAAATGCCGTTTGCACTGCTGTCATTTTAAACAATACATCATTTGAGATTTGGTGGAAATGAGACTGTGGTGGAAAAGTTCATGATGTTCCAATAAAACAAAAATGACAGAATTCATTCACTGTTGGACGCTCTTAGTAGACGAATTAAATATAGTATTGATAGTGAGAAAAGAGTGTTTTAAGAGAGTTTATTTTCAGTAAATCCACAGGGCCAAAAGTGCCCATAGTTGAAGAAACACCTCCTAATAATTATTCCTACAGCTCATTTTCTCCAGTACACCTTGAAGTTTGGGCTAGTTTGAAGGGAAAAGGAATGAAGAGAGGCAGGGAAAGAAAGACAGAAAGAGAGTTAGCAGGGAGCTGTTTAGGAGTCAGCAGGCGGATGAAGAGAAGAAGATGGCAGGCTATTTGAATACTGATATGGCCCACCGTTTCTCCTATTTCCATTAATCACACGCTCATCAAGGGCAAACAAGAGAAGCCACCGCCGCCCCATTCCATCCATGCCTGTCACCGCATGGTGACGGGCCGTTTTTTGTGTGCACGTGTGTGCGTTCCACTGTCTGTCTCAGGCCTGAGCTCAGCGACCTACACAATAAAGTGTGAGACTGCCCCTCTCTGTCACACTGGACAGGCGGTTCCGGGCTGAGACAAGCTCTATTCCCTCACCCTAAACCATCCGAAAGTATCCTCTACCTGAGGACGCTGCTTTATACTGTGACATGGCCAAATTAACAGGCCGTTCATGTCACCTCTTCTGATGTCCCACCAGGAGGCCAGGAAATAAAGCTGTCACATCAGGCCAGTGAGACTGCACATCTCTTCAACGCTTCTCCGTAATAGCCTGTGCCACAAACTAGACAGGCCACATTCTCCAGTTTATTCTGGGATGCTATCAGGTGTCTCATTATTGCTTCTTGCTGGTTCAAAGAGATTGTAAATTGGGTTCCTGTGGTGATGATTAGTGTTGCGTAGATTCCTTCACTAGATATTTTCTTTTAGCCGGCAATAGATCCCATTTTAAAGGGGTCATATGATGCGATTTCATTTTTTCCTTTCTCTTTGGAGTGTTACAAGCTACATTCTAGGGGACAATTAGCATCTAAAATTGGCCTTCTGTCTAAATGCTGATTAACCTTTCTGGTACCATGCGTTTGATTGCTCATAATGATTTAATATGAAGTACATACTCATTTACAGAGTTACAAATGTCATCTCAGGCAACTTTGACACAAGAGAGTTTAAGGGCATGACTAAGTTAAGATCATAAAACATCTCAAAAAGCACTTAAAAAAAGCTCCAGCATTCCAGTTTCTCGATTTCAATAAAGATGACTGAAAGGTATAAGGACTTGCCTGGTCATAGCTGATTCATCGCTGTCAATTTACTCTTTATGAATGCATAAAAGTTATAGTTTCAGCCAAGTCCTGACATAATGCACATAAAACCGAGACTAACTCTGCTGTAATAGTTGCCATAAACCAGTGAGAGAATCTTTTAACTTGCCTGCCATTTTCATGCTAATACTCATAAAGCTTACATGCACCTCGCCATTCAAGAAATGTCAAGACATTTCCTAAAACTGAAGGCAACTGCTTTGCTGGCCAGAATGTCAAAAAACTTAACAGACAGCAATCTAAAATCAGTACATTACACCAAATTCAAGTGAACTTGTTTGAAGTGAAGTATTTAAAGAAAAAAAATTATTGGTGGAAATAGGCCCTGTCCAAAATGGCACTCTCAGGCCCTGTGGTCTACAAACATGATTGCATTAGTAATCATATGTATTTGTATGTGTAAGCTATGGTTCTAGCACATATTTGTATGTTTGAATAGACACTGAAAAGTAGTAGTGACATCATATAAAATGATGATTCATAAATTTTATGTATGAAAATACATCAAATGTGAAAACATTACACATATGAATTCTTTAAGATTAATAGAATACTGAATTAATGGGCTGATTTTATTACAATTAATCAATGACTTTGTTGAATGAATGAAAAATTAATACAAATTATTAAAATATAATCAGCGTCATTACCTCAGAATCTTTCGACTGTTCAAACGGGTACTAGACTCTGAGGATTACAACACAGCAGCGCGCACACTGTCTCGTTCCCTCCATTCAGGGAATCGAGGTTACGTAAGTAACCGGAGACGTTCCTTATCAAGTTCGGTCTCTCGACACTGCGTAGCTTATGCTTGGGGACGCGTATAATCCCGCTGTGTTGTATTCCCCATACCTGGTGAGAAGAGTCTAATGAGCCAGACTTCGATAGAGCCGAGCCCGTTGACTACTCCATAGGGCACTCAGGGGAAAACAAATGCCCTCCAGCTCGAGCCGAGCAGGACTAAGCACAGTAATATAAGCATAACACTACACATAGACTGGCCGCAGCGCTGCTGGAGCCATGTACATATGCAGCATATACCACTTGATACATAAGAAAAAACAGCGCACTTACCGCAGTCGACAACCTCTCAAATGCATGTAGAGAGTCGCTGACTATAATATACCATTTTAGGCATGCCTTGGGTCCACTGGACCTAGTCAAAGCCACCCTGATTGACTGGGGGCGTGGCCAGGTGCAGGCAGCAACCAATACCAAGCTGTAGATACATCACTGCACAGACAGAACGAGCGGTGTGAATGACGGAATCTCCAGGTTGTAAAATCTGGCAAAGGTGTCCTGTGAAGACCATCCTGCTGCCAGACAAATATCCTGAATCGACATACCTTTTGCCCAGGCCCACAACGAAGCCATTTTACTCGTGGAGTGGGCGTGTACTCCCCACGGACAGGCCTCATTCTTGGAAGCATACGCCAACACGATCGCTTCCACAATCGAATGTGACAGCCGCTGTTTTGACACTGGCAGTCCTTTGGTATGGCCACCGAAACATATAAACAGCTGCTTCGCCAATCTGAAATGACCGGTCTTCTCCAGATAAACTCACAGAGCACTGACTGGGCATAGTGGGTGTGTCGCTGGCTCTGAATTCCGAGGAGCAAACGCCTGTAGCGTGATGACCTGTGCTCTAAATGACGTAGAAAGCACTTTAGGTACAAAACCCCGTCTAGGCTGCAGTCTGACCATATAGTCATCCTTACCAATCTCCATACATGCAGCGCTCGTAGACAGCACGTTTAAATCACCCACCCTCTTACCACATGCCAACGCAAGCAAGAGCGCCGTCTTGAATGAGAGCACCTTCAATTCTGCCGAAAGCAGCGGCTCAGAGGGTGGCTCAGAGAGTGCACTAAGCACCAAGGACAGGTCCCAGATTGGTACCATATTAGGGCAGAAGGGACGCAACCTCCGCACTCCTCTTAAAAAACCCGTCACCAGATGATGCCTACAGACCGAGCGATCACTGATAGGTAAATGGAAAGCCGAAATAGCAGCCACATACACTTTTAGAGTAGATGGCGTGCATCCAGCATCCAAGCAGTCCTGCAGAAAAAATGACAGACACATCACATCTAGCTGGGTCTTCATCTCTCATCCTACACCATGAAGCGAAAACTTTCCATTTCAGACTATACAGACATCTGGTAGATGGAGCTCTCGCTTCTGCAATTTTATCCAAGACTCGCTGAGAGACCTTTAGCGTCTGTCCTCCGCGGTGATCTGCCAAACATGCAGGTTCCATAGCTCCGGCCTGGGGTGCCATACCAAGCCCTTTGCCTGAGATAAGAGAACTCTCCGCAATGGAATCGGCCACGGGGGAACCGTTTAAAGCTCCATCAACTCGGGAAACCACGGCTGGTTGGGCCACTTCGGCGCGACCAGAAGCATTGTTTCCCTTTCCTCTCTGATTTTGTGCAGCACTAGCGGTATAATCTTCACTGGGGGAAAAGCATATTTGCGCTTCTTGGGCCAGCGACTCAAGAGAGCATCCCCCTCCAGGGGCGCGTTCGTCAGCGAGAAGAACAGCCGCCAATGCACGTTCTCCTCTGAGGCAAACAAGTCGATCTCCGCTTCTCCGAACAGGCTCCAAATCAACTGAATAGTCTTCGGGTGCAGCCTCCACTCCCCGTGGACTGGGCCACCCCTGGACAGCATGTCCACACCGCAGTTCTGACTGCCGGGAACATGTACTGCTCGAATCAGCAGAAGGTTTCTGTCCGCCCAAAGGAGGAAACGCTCCGCCAGCCTTTAAAGTGAGCGTGAACGAATACATCTCTGATGGTTGATATAGGATACTACCATCATGTTGTCTGTCCGAACCAGGATGTTTTGATCCTTTATCAGTGGAAGAAAGACCTGCAAAGCTAAAAATACTGCATTCAATTCTAGGCAGTTTATATGCCACTTTGCTTGCGCAATCGTCCAAGTGACATAAGCCGGTCTGCCGTCGCAAAGGGCTCCCCAGCCCGTCAATGATGCGTCCGTAGTGACAATTTTTCTGCTGACCACTCTGCCCATCGAGACCCCCTGGTCGAACATCTTCGTGTTGAACCAGGGGGCTAGTGTCTGCATGCATCCGTGGGTCACCAAGACACGCAACTGACCATTCTTCCACGCTTTGCTTGGCACCATAGCTAAAGTGGTCTCATATGCAGAAGCCCGAGCTGATATACCACAGCTGCTGCTGCCATACGCCATAACAGTCTCTGAAAGCATTTCAGAATCACCACTCTCCCCGGTTTGAACGAGGTGAGAGCGCTGACCAAAGACTGTATATACTCTTGAGAGAGACGCGCTCTCATTGATCGCGAGTCCAAATCCATTCCCAAGAACATGATGGTCTGCGTGGGGCAAAGCTTGCTCTTCTGCACATTGATCCTCAGTCCTAGATTCTTCAGATGTTCTAGAAGCTGGCATCTGTGGTTTTCCAGTGTATTCCGCGACTGAGCTATAACGAGCCAGTCGTCCAGATAATTCAGAATGTGAATTCCACTCTGCCTGAGAGGGGAAAGCGCTGCATTTATACACTTCGTAAAAGTTCTCGGAGCCAACCCGAATGGGAGAACTTTGAACTGATAAGCTCTGTCCTCGAACGCGAATCTCAGAAAGCGCATGTGACGAGGGGCTATTTGGATGTGAAAATAGCCAGTCCCCGGGCTGAATGTCCGTGAGGATCTGTTTCACTGTTATCATCTTGAACGAGCGCTTTGCTAGCGTGTGGTTCAGCGGTCTCAAATCCAGAATAGGGCGAAGACCCTCGTCCTTCCTGGGGACTAGAAAGTAGTAAAGACCACATTCCATATTCTCCGGGGGAACTGCTTCTATTGCCTGTTTTGCCAAGAGAGAGCGAATCTCAGCTCGCAAAACCGGTGCATCTCTGTCCTGCACATCAGTCATCAGAATCAGAATCAGAATGAGCTTTATTGCCAGGTATGTTTACACATACGAGGAATTTGTTTTCATGACAGAAGCTTCCACAGTGTAACAGAATGACAGTGACAGAACAAAAAAACACACAGATAATAAAAAATAAAAATAAATAAAAAATAAAAAAATAGAACAAGTAAAATAAAATATACAAAATATAGAAATCGTCATCATCACGCCGCTGAAGCGAGGTGGTCTGCGTGCAAACTGAAGCGTATACCTGCTCAGCACCCATTCTGACACTCCTGGAAGCATGCGCCACGCGTCCGTATAGTGAGAAAGGGGTTGAAGCGCCTTGTGACATGTCTGGGACGGCTCGCTGCATGATGATGGGGAGCCGCCCACCACCTGAGGGGCATCGTTGATGTCTTCTGCACTGACTGGTCCACCGGCATGAGCCGGGGGAAGACTTGTGTTTAGACTGAGAGAGCGCGTGGGGCTTACGCCCTGCAGAGCGCCATTCGAAAATGGGACTCTGCTTATAACGCGCGATTGGGAACAATCGTGAGGGGGAAAAAATCTCTTTTGCTGAACAGTGAAACACAGCAAGACGAACTCTCTTGCAAAGCGGCTCGTCGTCCATTTCTCCGGGCAGCCGCTTCCCCCTCAGACCACCCCCGTCAGGAACGCTGCTGTGAATCTGGCACAACACTCGAGGGATGGGGCCTCATCTTCTTCGGGTACCGGAACTGCCTCACCTTCGGTCTCACGGCTGGCTCCGGATCCACCCTCGCTCTTTCCGAGGAAGAAGTAGGCGGCGGCTTTTCGCATCATTTCGAATGCTGCAAAGAAGAATATCTGGAGCGCGGCGGAGGTGCAGCAGACGGATCTCTCTTCGGCAGGAAGTGGTTCATCGCCTTATACTGTTTCTGGACCTCCAGAAACTTCTCAGAAAACGAGCCCACAGCCTCACCAAACAGGCCCAGCGGAGATATGGGCGCATCCAACAGCTGAGCCTTCTCCGACTCCCTCATGTCCATCAACGTGAGCCAAAGATGCCGCTGCAGCGTGACGAAACTGCCCATACAGTGGCCGATTCCCTGGGCCGTCTTCTTTGTGGCTCTGAGCACCAAGTCAGTGGCCGAATGCAGCTTTTTGAAGGCGGCGGAGTCCGGTCCCTCCTCATCCAACGCTTGCAGCATTTTGCCTTGAAAAGCCTGGAGAACAGCCATAGCGTGGATCGCAGACACTACTTGACCGGCTGCCATATAAGCCTTATCCGCGATGTGGCTCATGGTGCGGCACGGCTTCGACGGAAGTGATGGCCCAGATTTCCACCCACGTGCGGACGAACAAAGATGTGTCTGGCGGCCTGGCGGCCCGACTGCAGATACCGCATGTCCAACCTGTTCTTGGCTGGTTGCTCGGGGGGCGACCAATCAAGACCCAAATCCTGTACAGCCTCTGACAGGATTTTCACCAACTCTTCATCAATTTGAGCCAGGGGCTCACGCATCTCATTGTGGGAGGCCTCTGACTCCACGCAGGCTGACCAGTCACCGGAACCAGAGGCTGCAGTCGACATTACTTCGTCATCCACTTCATCCTCTGCCACATCAAACGAGACCAGGTCCCGTGAGTCATCCGAGGGGCAGAAGCTGGGCTCAGTGTAAGAAACGGGTGGCTCTCTTGAGCGATGAGCATGCAGGAACTGAGTCGACATGCGTTCATCAGAGAGGCCTACTGCACGTGGCTGCCTCGGCCTTTCTTCCCACGGCTCGACGGCGACGGGGGAGCGGAGGGAAGGTATTAGCCGGCGCGCAGTTCAGGATCACAGAAATCCTGGCATGAAGGGCTTTGACTGTCATCTCTTCACAGGCGGGACAGTCAGGTCAGCCCAGACAGAAGACACACGCGTCGTGTGCGTCAGGGAGCTCAATCGGGCCCCCGCATGCACAGCACTCCTTAAGGGATCCTGTCTTCTTGCCGAATCGCCAAAGGCGAACTTGAAGCGAATGGCGTCCTCTTAGGGCGTTGTCAACAGGGAGAAGAAATAGTGATGAGTAGAAGTCTTCGATGCTTGCTTCGTGAAGGAGAACGATTCTGAGGTAATGACGCTGAGCGCCTAAAATTGAAGAACTAAAATTAAATTAAAATATAAAAATAAAATAATAAATATTTTTCTAACTATTTTTTTTATAAATATTTGTATTGTATTTATTCTGCGATAACAGCTGGCTGGGTGTAAATGATCCCACTTAAAGCAACACCATGTAACTTTTGCTCACGGTTCCCCCATGTGGTTGATAAGCGCAATTGTCTGTTACCAGTGACGTAAATACTGTCGCTGTATAAGCTTGCCCGTGGGCAGTGCAATACACGTGAATTTGTTGACTAAGCTGACGGAACCGGCGAATGGAGAAACCTTGTTTGGAAACCATGTCCAACGACCAGGTAATGTAGCCCGTGTTACACTATGTTCTACAAATATCATTACATAGTTTTATTTATTGTTACTCCAGTATTGAAAACTGCAATGACAAAAAGAACGGTAGCATGTTTGCCTAGTTTTTTTTGCTCGCATAGTTTGTATGTAGCATTGCTTGCAAAGGGTGTAATTTGTATAATAGAATAAAATGTTGTACATAATAGCCTACATCGGACATTGTCATAAGTTTATAAGGCTGTAAAGTAACAGAGCCTCTTTATTTGAATAACCGTTCAGACATGAAGTAGACTGGGGAATTAGTTTTTGGATCTTGGGTGTCGAAACAGACATGGTACACATGGTTGCAGCCAGTACCCGAAAACTATTCACTATTTTCGGGTTACAGATTTGTAAGCCCGTCCGATATTGATTCGTGTTCAGGCTTGTGTCCGATCGCTCTCTCTCTTTCTTTTCTTTGCTTCCTCCGACAAATCCCTTTTTGGTTTCTTTGCTGGTTCTGCATTGGCGTTGGTTTTGAGACTTGCATATTAGATAATTTCGTCTTATAGTTAGCTGTTGGCTAACTCCACCCAGGCTACGAGTAAAATATGTAACATATGCCATAAAGCAGGTCGCACTCTTCCACTGGCATGGGATGGGCTGTGTGTACCGACCCGAAAACGAAACTTACAGAGTGTGGTTCTAGCGCCTAGGAGGCTGCTCAGGTAGCAGCGGCAGTAAAATTCATCCGGTTAAGAGGTGTTCTACCACTGAAATAATTTTAGAGACATTATTTTAAGGTCGACATAGTGTTGTTTTAACACATAGCTACTTGCCACATAAGTAAATCATTAGACACAAATTTTTATTATATAACGTACTAATACACCTCAGAATGTTGCGACTGAAGGATCAGAATCAAGGATTCCAGTGAGCCGTGTAATAATACAAAAATAACACTGTATATTATAAAGAATTGTCAATATTTTCACATTTCTATACCCTTACAAATAAAGGTTCCAACAGGGGAGTTTCACAATGATGCCATAGAAAAAAAATTTTTGGTTCCCCAAAGAAGCGTTCAGTGAACAGTTCTTAAAAGATTTTTTTTTCTTAGTGTGAAGAACCTTTTTCCACTATAAAGAATCTTTTGTGCATCTGAAAGGTTCTATCAGTGTTAAAGGTTCTTCATGGAACCATAGATGCCAATAAAAAAAACTTTATTTTTAAGAGTATAAAGCTATACATACATATAGTAAGTGCTTTTATGTATGAATGCATATACTGTATGTTTTAGAATAAATACAAAGGTACACATTGTAGGATATCAGACCGAATCAGACAATCTAAGATTTGGTCAAAACATGGTTGAAACATGAGAAGCCGAATTCCACAGGGGCCCAAGACAACAGGATGTTCATAAATCAGACCCTAGCCAGTTTGAAACAAGTCTAACCAACTCTTTCACAGAACAGCTTTCAACATTAACACAAAAAGAACACACTGATCATAACAACCCAGGAAGGAGATTGTCAATTAACCAGTTTGTAAGAGCTTTTTATTTATGAGGGGCCACAGACAACCCTGCTGTGGAGCAGCCACACCAGCTGCAGTCGCAAGCACCTCAGAGGCCAGATGCAGCGTTAGCCACCCTCAAATTCTGTCCAGAATCGTAATTAGCCAATCATTTGCCAGGAGGGGTCACATGGGTGCCAGATGAAGAGGAGGGAGGGGTGGAATGGTTGGAGCGGTGGCATGTTGTCTGTCAATAATCAAAGACGTGCAATGATGCCTATGGCAGATTGCAGCCCCATGACACAAAGAACTAATGCCATTGGGTCTGGAGCATATTGTCTCGATATGAATACTAAAGAGAAACAAAATCTGTAGAAGCACCTTTTTTTTTTTTTCGTATGATCTCAGGCTTGCTGCATTCTAACTAATCTTACGTTAACTCAAATGATCTGTTTTGGTCTGAAAAAAAAAAGTTAAAAAAATATACACTATTATTCAAATGTTTGGGGTCATTTTAAAAATAAACATTTTATTCAGCAATGACGCATTAAATTAATAAATTAATCAAAAGTGACAGCAAATACAGGTATGTTATAAAAATATTTATATTTCAAATAAATGCTGTTCTATTGAATTTTATATTTATATACATATATATATATATATATATATATATATAAATCCTGAAAAAAAGTATCATAATTTTGATGAAAATATTAAGCAACAACTGTTTTCAATATAATAATAATAAATGTTTCCTGAGCATCAAAACAGCATATTATTAGAATGAATTCTGAAAGATCATGTGACACTTAAGACACTGGCTGCTGAAAATTCAGCTTTGCCATCACAGGAATGAATTACATTTGAAAATATATTCAAATAGAAAGCACTTATTTTAAACTGTAATAATATTTAACCATATTACAGTTTTTCGCAATATAACTGAAGTCACTGAATATGAATGAGTTATCTTCAAAGATGTTAAATGCTATAAACAAATAAAATATCTTTCTTCAAATAAAACAGGTAGCTGGATTAGAACTAAAACAATGAACAATTTATAGGATTTGTTCAAGTCACAATTTTCACAGAATACACTGAAAAGAGAAAACACACACCCACACAGATATTAAGAAGGGACTCCAAAACATTTCAAATCCCATAATTAGCCACTATTAGGAAAAACTGAATTTTTAAACAAATAAATGCAGCCTTTGTGAGCATAAGCAACTACTTTCAAAAGCATAAAACAATTTTTATACTGACTCCAAACTTCTGAAAGTTGGTGTACTTCTTAAACATTATAAGTGTGAGGTTGATACTTATGACTTTATCTCATGAGAAATTTCACATATGAGAATTTCAATGTGATTTCTTCCATTAAGTATACTGCAGTTGAAATTGCAATGTATAGATATAATTGCAATTTATAGATAGATTGTAAATAAATGCAACAAATTTTCACACAATTAAATTCTCTGATACAGTTTACTTTTTACTGCTTTCAAGAAACATTGTCACTAGAATACATTACTGAATACACTACAGAACAGTCACTTTTTTAAAAGTCTACGTGGTCAATCAGGGATTCATCTTCAAAAATATCTTCCTGCTTGGTTTTGATTTGGTCAGAGGAACAGGAGAAGAAAGATAATTTCAAAATTATTAACCCCAAACATTAAACAGTCATGTTAAACCTCACAGAACATAAGAGTCAAAGAAGAAATTATCACCAGTATATGATAACTTCCTGAGATCACATTCTCAGTTTCATATTGCAGAGGAAAGAACCCCTTGCAATCCCTCCACAGCTGTGCTGCAGGTACTGTGTGTGGATATTCATGAAGCTCTAATGCATAGCACAGGAAAATGGATGACTGCACGGCCTGTGGTGACGTGTTTGTTCTATAAAGCATAGCCTGGAGGTGAGGGAGCGGAGGAGAGAGGGTGTCATGGCCGTGATGAATGGCCAGCTGGTAACATCTTCACTCTTGACCTCTGAAACGTTTGAATAAGCAGAGCATTAAAATGGAGATCTCTGGACCGCTTTTGTTTGTTGAGTAAAAGCATCCATGTTCAGAAGACACACAGAGCAGCGCTGGTAATTGAGATGCCGAGGAAAGCAGTGAAGAATATTATACAGAGCTATTTTTATTATTATTATGATTATTATTATGAGGTGAATCTTGATGATATTGTTGAATGCAATAGAAAATTTGTTCTCCCAAAAACTTTCATATGTATATGTCCTCTTCAGGGCCGGATTAGTGCATGTGTCTACCAGGCACGTGCACAGGACACTAGAACAGAGGGGGTCAGAGCTGAAATATCGCTCCTGCTGGACCGTGATTTCAACCCAGGGCGAAACACGATTTCATACAATGAGGAAACGCGTTTCTGGTCTGTGCCCAGGGCACCACCGC
Organism: Sinocyclocheilus rhinocerous; assembly: GCF_001515625.1. Lineage (NCBI taxonomy): Eukaryota > Metazoa > Chordata > Actinopteri > Cypriniformes > Cyprinidae > Sinocyclocheilus > Sinocyclocheilus rhinocerous. Next base: position 1,538,955 of record NW_015642610.1, read on the forward strand.
ACCATAATCCAACCCTGGTCCTCTTATGCTTAGCTTGCCTCATAAATGTTTGTAACAGGACATGCTGCAGGTATTTTGAAATGCAGACTGAATCCAAACAACTATATAGTCCTATATAGTAAAAAGAATAGCCTACTAAGCAATCAAAAAACGTAGTAACATCTCATTTTTATAACAATTTATTGGTAACACTTTACAATAAGGTTCATTAGTAAACATTAGTTAACTACTTTAGTTAACATGAACTAAGCATGAACAATACTTCTTTTTTAATCTTAGTTAATGTTAATTTCAACATTTACAAATGCATTATTAAAATCAAAATTTGTGCTTGTTAACATTAGTTATTGCACTGTGAATTAACACGTACTAACAATGATCAACTGTATTTTCATTAACTAACAAAGTTAAAATTAACAAAGATTAATAAATACTGTAATAAATGTATTGTTCATTGTTTGTTCATGTTAGTTAATACATTAACTAACATTAACGAATGGAACCTTATTGTAAAGTGTTTTATTGTTTTAAAATACTATTGACAAAACTCCTAACATGCATTCAGTTCACGTTGGTTTGTATAACGCTTTTTACAATGTACATCCTTTCAAAGCAGCTTTACAAAAAAAAAAAGAAAAAAGAAAAAAAAGAAAAAAACATCTGTAACTACACCTCATAATATGACCAACCAATCAGTAACTACACTAATTTGGATAAGTTGTCCGATTCACTTAAAAATAACTGACTCAATTGAGTCATTTCTTGTTGTGCTGTATGTGTTTGATTAACTAAAAGATTCAGCTCATTAGAATCATTCGTTCTAGAAAAAGAGAGTTTGCACTGTCTGCCTGCACTATAGACTGTAGTCAGTAGTGTTGCGCCACCACTGAATAGTACAGTATTTTAATAGGTTGTAAAGAGAATTTTAGTACGGTATTGGGTCTACATCGGCCGAAAAATTTGTGTGTGTGTGTGTGTGTGTGTGTGTGTGTGTGTGTTAAAATGAACACTCATAAATAAATGTTTAACACTTACAGTATATTGGAAATTAACATAATTAAGTCACTCAATATGAATTAACATCAAAAATGTTATATGCTATAAACAAGTAAACATCCTTCTTAAAAAAAAAGGTAGCTGGATTAGAACTAAAACAATCAACAAATTATAGGATTTGCAATGTTCACGGAATACACTGAAAAGGGAAAACACACACACAGATATTAAGAAGGGATTCCAAAACATTGCAAATCCCATAATTAGCGTCTATTATAGAGAGTGAGGAAAAAACCTGCCAGTCTATTATAGCAGCTGACTGAAAAGCCATTTAGGATGGACCACCACCCACTTGTCAATCGTCCCTATTCATCCAAATCCCAGAGGGCTAGAGCGGGACTATGCGAGGCCAATGAGGAAGATGGAGTGCTCCTGTAGCCGCCCCCATGCTGTCCTTCAGCGGCAGGGCTGGAGTCTTCAGCTTGGTGTTTCTCAGCAACACCACATGGGGTGTGAATAAAGCCACATGGTCTATTGAAGGCACTAACAAGTGCCAAGCAGGGCCCTGACCCACAACAACCCTTTCCACTGTCTAGGCCATCCCCACTGCCCTGGGAAAGCCACGTGTCTGAATTGGAGCCATCTGCCTCAATTTGCCTAACATATTTGGCCACAAAGGCTGACCAGTTATCCCTTACAAAAGGGCTACAATAGGCCATCTTCAAACATGCAGAGGAGCCTGTAAATGCATTGGGCTCTATTCACCTGCACAGACCAACTGGACAGTGTGTCTCATGTCTGACGATCAGAACACACATCCTGTCACCAACATCTTGGCAGAGTCTCAAGAGACGTGGATAATTACCATCAACAGAAAAAAGGGAGTTTATCACTAGACACTTAAAATCCCTTTCTCCCTCAGGCTAAATCAGGAATAAATGAGTAATATGCTCTAGGGCCTCCTCCTCTGACACTGTTTTTTTTTTTTTATCCGCTCAGTGTCAAAAGCGTCTGTTAGAGAAAAACACATATAATGTGTGAACAATGTTATCCCTGGGAGTATTAACAAATTATTTGTAAGAGGGAATCATGCTTAGAAATAAATATCAGTAAAAAAAATTAATAAAACTATATTAATCTTAGATTTTATTTAATAGAATAATTATATATATATATATATAATAGTTATATTTTATTTAATAATAAAGCTTTAATAGACATTTTATTTAATAATATTTATAATATAAACTTGATCCTAATAACACAATTAAATAATATGAAAGTAATAACATAGACCTGATTTGCTATGATGTGGCTTATAATCTAACAGCAGGTAATGGCAATTGCTGTATTATAAGAAAAATCATAACTCAGCACCTTAAACCTCTCAGCATTTAGTCTGAGACTTCATGGTGACCAGCAGCTGAGAAGGGAGAGTCATTCAGGCTTGCTCTCTTTTGACACGGAGTCCTCAATTAAAGTCTGCTGAAGCAGACACAATCCTATTAGGGAGCATTGAGTGAGAAAAGAGGGCTGGCCCCTCCATTTGTGCTGCCAGAATAATTATCACGGAGTTGGTAAATTGCATGGAGGCCCCACACAGATAGTAAATAGGTTGGAGAAAAATGATGTGGTTTTACCACAAAAAAACAGCAGGATAACCCACATTAGAATCATATTGAAGATGTGTTTCGTAAGATACCACAAGCTGAAACAAGAATGATCTTGCTGCATATTGCTTCTGATAAAAGGGGGAAATATGAGGGGAAATGTGTTACAGAGCAACAAATCACACATTAAAATATTAATATAAACAACAATGGTTTTGAGGAGTGCTATCAAATAGAGGTAAAATACATGGATGAAGAAAAATATTAGATCAACACTTCAAGCACTTAAGGTTGTACTTTATTTCAAATAATAATGATGAATAATAATAATAATAAACTGCAAAAAAAAAAAAAAAAAATAGATACAAATAGAACAAAATTAATAAATAAATAAATAAAAAAGATTTTCTTACTCAGTATATTTGTCTTGTTTTCCAGTACAAATATCTAAACATTTTTAAATCAAGATACAATTACTTGAAAGGCAACGTGACTTAAGATATTAAGACTTATTTTCTATTTTCTGAATGAAAAAATATATATTTTTAAAATGTTTATATATTTGTACTTGAAAACAAGACAAATATACTGAGAAATAATTTTTTTCTTAAATGCATAGCAGTATATATAACAACAACAACAATGCTATAATGTTCATTAAATTGTTAAAACAATATAATAACAAATAATTAACTTATTGATCATTGTTAAAACAAATATTAGTTAAGTACCATTCTTGCACTTGAAGGTATAGTTCAGGGCTGTCCAAACTCGGTCCTGGAGGGCCGGTGTCCTGCAGAGTTTAGCTCCAACTTGCCTCAACACACCTGACTGGAAGTTTCTATGCCTAGTAAGAGCTTGATTAGTTGGTTCAGGTGTGTTTAATTGGGGTTGGAGCTAAACTCTGCAGGACACCGGCCCTCCAGGACCGAGTTTGGAGAGCCCTGGTATAGTTCCTGACAAAACTGTTTTGTTCCTATGCAACAAAAATATTGCTATGCAAATATAATATTGCATATCATCATTTGCTATGATATGTATGCATCATAATTGCAACTACATTATTAAAAATTATTACAATTATTAAAACATTATGAAAAATAACAAAGCTGGAACATTGTATCAACCAATCAGAAGCCAGGACTGTAACTATATATTTAATAAAAGTAATTTTACATTCTAATTTGTGACCCTGGACAACAAAACCAGTCTTAAGTCGCTGGGGTATATTTGTAGCAATAGCCAAAATACATTGTATGGGTCAAAATGATTTATTTTTCTTTTATGCCAAAAATCATTAGGATATTAAGTAAAGATCATGTTCCATGAAGATATTTTGTAAATTTCCTACTGTAAATATATTAAAACTGAATTTTTGATTAGTAATATGCATTGCTAAGAACTTCATTTGGACAGCTTTAAAGGGGTCATAGGATGCTACATGCACTTTTACAAGTTGTTTGAACTGAAATGTGTGTTGGCAGTGTGTGTACACAACCACCCTATAATGATAAAAATCCACCCAGTGTTTTTTTTCAAATCTGGTTAAATGTTTTCCCCTTTCTCAAATCGAGCTGATCTCAGATGCCTGTCTGTGTGACGTCAGCAGAACTCATTAACATTTAAAGGAAAATTACAAAAACGGCTTGATCTGAAAATAGCTGTTTTTGACAGGGTAAAAAAATGTGTTTTTTACACTACCATTGAGAAATTTTAACCAAACTATGTTACAGACTTTTCATTAAGACCCTAAAGAATCATATCAACTTGTGGAAAATGGGCATCCTACGACCCCTTTAAAGGCGACTTTCTCAATATTAAAATTTTTTTGCACCCTCAGATTCCAGATTTTCAAAAAGTTGTATCTCGGCCAAATATTGCCCTATCCTAACCATACATCAATGGAAAGCTTATTTATTCAGCTTTCAGATGATGTATAAATCTCAATTTCGAAAAATGGACCCTTATATGACTGGTTTTGTGGTCCAAGGTCACATTTTAAAAGTAATTCTGCAGACTTCTTCTGAGTATTCTTCTTTCTGATTATTATAGGCATTGTGTCAGGCACTTCTCCTGTAAATAAAACTGCAGTATATTGTTTCATTAATGTATCATAGTATGGTATGTCTTAAAACAAATATGGACACAAAAGGCTATACTTACGTTGAAATGCTGCAGGTAATTCCTCTTTCTTATCTTTATCCTTGGATTTGGTTCCTTTCTTTTTAAATTAAAGCTGAATAAATTAAAATGGCTGTGCATTGTATGTTAATGCCTAAAACCTGCTTTTCCCAGAACCAAGAGTAAATAGATTGTTATTTAAAGCCAAGTACTTTTGTCAAGCTTCTGCAAATAGAATGATGGTTGACACTCAGAGCTTGTACAAGTGAATGCATTGCTTCCTATTTAACCTCAACATCCACATTGTTAATGATTTGTCTGACTTGGATTTCAAAAGACATGGTGCTGCTCCATTGAAGTAAAATTAAAAGTCCAGTATACCATGCTTTTCAGCGCACTCATTACGTGCTGCTAATGTATTGGCATAAAGCAAAGAAACATCATGTCAAGTGCCGCAATTTGGCTTTTTTCTTATTCAGCCTGCTTTATTGCTATGGGCAATTTGTACCACTCAGCATGACAGTGTCAACTGAATCAAGATTAATTTACATGCAAAGGAACACTTAGCAGAGCAGTGTGGTAAGCAAACATATTGTCTCGATTGCTGAGCTGGAAAAGAGGCTTAGAGGGAGAGGCTGTGTCAGAATTAAGGAGCATCAAATGTAATTGCTAGAGCTGGTTAAAAGGCCGAAATGGCCCAATTCTTTGCTGGGACTGAGAGTATAAGTTGCATTGAAGGACTAAATGGAAAAGTAAGCAAATAAATCAGGGAATGTTGTGACTAGACAACACATTTCATCCATATTTAAAGCAAAATTCAACTGCAAGTTCACTGATCATATAAGACCGTATGTTTTTTCTTCTGTCACAATAGTTGACGTTTACATTTGAGTCACTCTGAAACAAAATATCTTGCTAACTAAATCTGTCAAAAAATGGTGTGAAAAATGCTAGAATATAGGTAGTAGGATCCATGCACTGTCAATAGAGCAAATATGACACTCGCAGCTATAAGAAACCAAAGGGGAATTCTTGCAGAATGACTGTGGCTCAGAGAGGATACGTCAGCAGACACCGCTGGCATCTAACACTGGCCTGCGGCAGCCACTGAGGGGAGGCAGGAGTCTTCGTGATCTGCTTCAACATGTGCTCCATTTGCCAGCCTCAAATCCCCTGTCAAATTCACAATCCAGAATGACACCAGAACGTGACTCAATGGTGCCAAGAGGCCTGCTTCCATTTACAAATATTTCACATAAACAAATTTTCAAATAGCTTTATTCTGAGCAGCCTTTCTGCTCTATTAGACGTAACACAGAGCTGCCACAAACGCTCAGATACATCATCAACAACCACAGATAAGAGATATAGATTGAGAAGAAGCGCTCGCCAAAATGTCCTTGGAGAACGTTGCTTTTACTCCCTGAGCTCCGACCAATTCAAAGCTTTACGGATTCAAGCAAAGTAAACAAAACCTCACGTACCATCCTTCAGGCTATAATGGAAGACATCAAGAACATATCAATTTGACCCGCATAATCCTATAAGAACATGGGACCTGTTTGTGGGCAGATGAGTAACATGTCCATGGACTTTTCTATTTATCAACGTCAGGACTTTAGGCTTGTTTTTTTCTCTGTCTAAAGAAATGTTGACCTAATATAAAGTTTTCAGCATTTTAAACACTTTCCTGCCATCAAATGGCACTGGAGTGTGACAAATTCATTTGTAAGTACAAAAATGTAGTCTCTCAATTAATATGTGATCATAAAAGAAAATTATTTTGTAAAATAGAATGAATGAATGAATATTATACAAAATATACAATTATATAATGTCTCACTGCAGGACATCAGAAGTATTTCATGTCAACTTCACATGCATAAAAAGTCCAGACTTTTTCAAAACAATTAAAATAAATACACTTTATTAATTTAATTATTATTTCACAAGAAATAATTTTAAAATATGCAATTATATAACATCTCACTGCAGGACATTTCCACTTCAGAACAATTTCACGTCGACTATGCTTGCATAGAAAGTCCAGAAAAAAATATATACAAATTTAAAAATAATTAAATGGATAAAAATAAATATGCTTAATTAATTTAATTATTATTTCATAAGAAATCATTTTTTTAAAATACAATTACATAATGTCTCAATGCAGGACATGTCAGCTACAGAAGTATTTCATGTCAACTACACATTCATAACAAGTGCAAATAATAATAATAATAATTTAAATTAATAAAAATAAATACATTTAATTATTATTTTATAGGTAGTCATTTTAAAATATACAATTGTATAATTGTATAATGTTATTTTATTTTATTTTTATAATTTGTTTTAAACCAGTAACATAATTATTGAATGTCATCTGTTTACATCCACAGCTGTGGTGCATTTTGACCTTACAATGACATTAAATGTCGCTGATATCCAGGAATGGTATGCCAAGATGTGTCTTGCTCGTCATGCTACCAGACATAATCTCACATAACAGTGCAATTATCAATTTCACAGTAATTATTACTCACAACACACATGCCCAGCCTCATTTATGAGGCCATTTGCATAGCTGAGCAGTTTATTTGTCCTTTTTAGGTTTGGTCTGTTTCACATTAATGTTTGGGTTTCACATGAGCATCTGTCGAGATGTTGTTCTTCTCAGGTGAGTGACTTTTCAGGTAGACCTACATCACAGTGCAACCAATTACTCCCTGAACCCTCTGGCATTCCTATTGTCTGAAACACATTAATCTTTTTGTGTCATGCTCTCTTGGCAACAAACCTGTAGTCGGAGGTTTTATAATAATCACTTGAGGCCAATTGATCATACATTCGCTGTGCAGTCTCTACCTCCTCACTCTCTCTGGTTAGACCATTGATTTAAACCCAAACCATTGGATTCTATTCTCTGCTGTAGGGCTGGTAAATTAAGATTCTGACTGCACTGCATCAAAATCAATTTTTGTCTGTATGTGAAGTAAATAACGGTTTGGGTGAGGGAGCAAAAGAGAAAACAACACATTTTGATGTCTTACATCATTTCATGGAGCTGGACCTGGCTGATGGGCAAGTTGGGCAAGTAGAGCAGCTAACGCAGAGAAGGAGACTTAATCTCCATTCTGGATCAGTCCGAGAGAACTCAGAAAGGTGAGCATTGTGATGCATTGTTTTTTCTTTGTCCATCCATTGCATGCCGCATTGTCTGTACCTCTGGAGGTTTCTTGAGTAAGATCTCCTTTTTTCGATGCTGGCGCACACATCGCCGTAAGTGCAGCTGCCTGAGCTGCATTGGACAGTGTTTCAGTGGGTTTGCAGAGCTCAATGTAGTCCTTTTGGTTCCACTTGGCCTTTGGGTCTCTCTGTTCATCCTAGTAGACTATGGCGGGAAAGAACTTAAAAGGAGACAGTCCCACACATCGTGATCAGCAGCTTCTGCCAGTTCCACAGCCCTGGTGTGAATGTGTGAGGGTACCCAAAACCTTTGTGTTCCACCAATTCCTAGCAGAGGTCGCTGGTCGCCTGGCACCCGACCACCTTGGCCAACAAAAGGGCTGTGGATTCTTTCAGCCAGTTTGTCGGTAATCGGTCGTTACTTGATTCGCCACAGGCTGGACGACGTGCCAAAGGCCCAACCCATGCATGTTGTCCTTGAACGCCTGCAGCATGTGGGTCTGCTCTCGAAAGTGGTAAACGCCTCGTTAGTTGTAGAAGTCATTGGCTTCCAAGCTCAGTGGGATGTGATCTTCCAGCAGAAACACTGTATCTATCCTTGCCTGGGTTTGACACATGGTCTTTCTGGCCAGGTCATCCATGTGATCGATGTATGACTTGGCCCTCTCAAGGATTTTGGATCAATGTTGGACTGGAAGTTAGCCGCTTCTGGTATGTCAGCCACCTTGTATAAATTCCCCCTGACCACATGCCGTCCACTCTGGGGTCTTTTGGCAAGATGGTGCATGCGGCGTGGCACATCTTTGAGTGCACCACTCTTCTGTTGACAACTGACACAATTTCAAGTGGTTTTTCATCTTTTTGGCCAAATTTTGTCAGGAAGATAATCATGTTTTGCATCGGGTCCATGTTGACTTCACTTATGGCCTGCATGAGGAGTCCGAGGATGAAGATCATGTCTTGGTGCAGAATGTGCATGCGTCCTAACTAAGTTGTTGAAGTTTGCCTTCATTATCGTGGGACGTTGCATGTCCTCCAGCGGAAGGGCTTTGAGTTTGGCAGCGAACACATCTAGGCATACCTAGATACCTTGGCATTCGTAGGAATCAACGAATGCCATGGTATGTCCAAATGTTCAAGAAAGGACAGACATTGTACTCTCTCAACAGCAGGTGCTTTTTCAAGGAGTGCAAGTGTTGTTGAAGAGCCAGACCGATGATTTTCCCCATGAAGAGGTAGTGGAGATGAGCTTTGAGTGCAGAAAGATCTTTGAGTTGAATGACAATGCCATCGATGTTGAAGTTATAGATCATCGTATCCTTGGCATGCAGGATTGTGGTCGGAAAAAGGGGGATGTTTACATCATCTTCCCTCAGGAAGTCTTCCACCAGATTGTGGCTGTAGAAAACGTCCAGCAAATTCTTGGTGTTTTCATTGGACACTCCACAGAAGACATCCCCATACAGAAAATCAAATTCTTCCACTGTTAGGTCCATGGTTAGGTCTATGGGTAGGTCCATGGTCTTTAAGGAAGGAGGAAAAGGAGACATGAACTCACAACCAGTTAGGGTTAGACCTCCCAAGATAAGCTAAGCTCACATAAGCTGTGGGTCAAACAGCAGGATTGCCACTAATCCTAACAATTCTATGGGTTTTGGGCTGGTTTTGACCCCTATGAGGGGTAGGTTTAGTGAGGGTTTTGGTGTCAGGCTAGTTTTTAGGGTGTATGTGGTTTTCAACTTTCTAGTGTTAGGGTTAAGGTTAGGTAATAGGCATATGAATGTGTAGGTAATAGGCATACATACAAATTAACGTTTAATATTTGTATTGGATTCCTGATGTACTAAATGTGTGTTATCTGGAAGATTTTTGAAGAGCATTAAAGGTGCATTAAAGGAATAGATCACTCAAAAATGAAACATTTCTGAAAATTTACTCCATCTGAGATGTAAATTAATTTGTTTCTTCATCGGAACTGATTTGAAGAAATTCAGCATTACATCACTTGCTCACCAGTGGATCCTCTGCAGTGAATGGGTGCAGTCAGAATGAGAGTCCAAACAGCTGATAAAAACATTACAATAATCCACAAGTATGACTCCAAAACAAACCTGCATGTTTGTAAGAAACAAATTCATCATAAAGATGTTTTTAACTTCAAACCTCTATGCAAATTATAGCTTTCTTGTCTGAATCAGGAGAGAAATATGCACAGATCAAGCACAGTTTACAAGTGAAAACAGTCCAAAACAGTTCTAAACAAATATGTCGGTGAATTTTAATGTGAGAGGACAACAGGGGATGGACTTTCACTAGAGGAAGTGTTATTATGAATTATAAACTGGTATTTTGTCCAGAAGTGATGATTTAAAGTTAAAATGTCTTAATGATGGATTTGTTTTTGCTTTTTTTCCCAAAACATGCAGCTTGAAGTCATGTGGATTACTTGTGGATTATTGTGATGTTTTTATCAGCTGTTTGGACACTCGTTCTGACGGCACCCATTCACTGCAGAGGATCCATTACAAGTGATGTAATGCTAAATTTCTACAAATCTGTTCCAGTGAAGAAACAAACTCATCTACATCTTGGATCAGGGTAAATTTTCAGGTAATATTTTTGGGTGAACTATTCCTTTAAACATTTTTTTTTCATGAACCCTTGTAAATAGTAAATTATAAATGTATACATTATAAATAAATATAATAATAACAATAATTGTTATTATTATTATTATTGTTGTTATTATTATACATTTAATTATACCTAATAATACTCTACTAAATAAAATTGCAAACAACCTACGGTCCAACAATCCTCATCATCTGCGGTTGGACTCAAATGGCACTGGATGCCATTGAAATGCCATTGTAGAAATCATTAAAACAATTTATCTCGTTTGTTGGCAACCAATCTATAACTGTTGATGTTATTCATTGCCCTTTTATCTAAATCATTGATCATCAGCATTTGTCTAATTGAAAAATAATAAACAATTACTCAAATGTATGTGGTAAGGTAATTGTTTTCTAATACTGTAAACATTAACAGCGAATCATACTTTCCAAAATGTATTGGCGAACATCTGCATAAAATCAATAGCAGGGGATGTCATCTGTGTGATAATGATGGAGACTGTGATTACTAGTAGAGTTTGAGCAGGATTACCATCATACGACTATTCATGCATGAATTACAATAAATTACTTCACGCTTCAAAATTAAGGTTCCAAAAGAAGGTTTTCACAGTGATGACACTGAAGAACCATTTTGGGTTCCCCAACATCTCAGTGAACATTTCTCTAAAGAACACTTTTTTTTATAGTGTGAAGGACATTTTTCCACTAGAAAGAACTTTTTGTGCAATGAAAAGGTTCCATGCATGTTAAAGATGCAAATAAAGAACCTTTATTTTTTTAGAGTGAAAAAAAACGAGTGAACACACATTCTATTTTATACTGTGAGAGGAGGTTGATCAAAGAAGCCATATTTTAAATGGAAAACAGCATAACATACTTCAACAAATCCAATTTCAAAGAAATCCTTTAATTATATCCTTGCTTACTTCCTTTCTCTTTCTCTCTTTTTTTTAAATTCTTGTCACTGAAGCCCAGATTTCAAAAAGCAGACAAACACATTCAGGATTATCATCAGGAAGTCTTTACCTCCTTTGACTAGACACATATTAAATGCTCCTGCCCTGAGAAGGTTAACAAATTGGCCTATTGCAAATTCCCAGTTTGTGACTATTGCCCAAAGAAAAGGACAGAAAATCATTTGGGTTAAGCCTATTAATGCCTGCGGGTGAATGCTTGACAGATGCAATCACATAGCGAGCAATTCTCAGCCTCATGACGGAGGATCTGGGGAAATGGAAAAAAGTCTAGGTTGAAATTGTATCGTTACACTGTTGTTCAGACGTCCTGGACCCAGATGGTTAAGACGGTTGCATTTTCTAGCATTCATTTGAAATCTCAAATTGACTCAGCACTAATTCTGATGAAAGCAACAGCCATTTGGAGCATTATCAGTGTCTTGGGAAAACAAGAAAGCAACCATACAATGAAATGCATCTAAAGAACAACAAAAATTGGATTTAAAAATATTTTTGCCTGTGCAATTCCACATCACAGCTAGAGGTAAGAGCATTGCTTGAGCGTAGCCAAACGCACCCTCAATAGAGTTGTGACTGGCAAACAGCGAGGCATTTTCAATCTGGAAAACATTTGCTTAATTGAGGCATTGAGAATTAGTATATGAATGGATGCATTGTCAAGATAGGACTAATTACTACTCTGTGGGTGAATCACTCAAGAAGAACCCTTGTGCCGGGTGACATTTTGCATCAGAAATGTTAAAAGCCTTTTCACCTATTTACATTAATCATATCAAGAACTGCGGACAAATACATGTTAATGCACTGCTATGTCCATTATGTATATTACCAACAAGAGCAGCAAAGGAAAGCGACGAACAGCACAAATGAACGAGCCCGGCTGTGAGAGGACATATAAACAGCCATTTTAGGCGCCCACTGCTTCAATTTTCCCCCAAGCACTCAGGCTATCTGGCTCGTGTCAATCAGAGCGTGAGTGACAGTCGAGGGGAGCTCAGGGTGGGTTTTGGTATTGCTTTGGATTTGCTGAGTCATAATTAAAACAGAACCAAATGGAATTGCGGAGAGGGAGGTCAACGGATCGGCAACAAGAGGATGAGGCCAGACTGATAGGCACCAAATGAACAAATTATGATGGGCCCCA
>NW_015642610.1:1552195-1571388 GCF_001515625.1 Sinocyclocheilus rhinocerous
TGGTGTCAGGCTAGTTTTTAGGGTGTATGTGGTTTTCAACTTTCTAGTGTTAGGGTTAAGGTTAGGTAATAGGCATATGAATGTGTAGGTAATAGGCATACATACAAATTAACGTTTAATATTTGTATTGGATTCCTGATGTACTAAATGTGTGTTATCTGGAAGATTTTTGAAGAGCATTAAAGGTGCATTAAAGGAATAGATCACTCAAAAATGAAACATTTCTGAAAATTTACTCCATCTGAGATGTAAATTAATTTGTTTCTTCATCGGAACTGATTTGAAGAAATTCAGCATTACATCACTTGCTCACCAGTGGATCCTCTGCAGTGAATGGGTGCAGTCAGAATGAGAGTCCAAACAGCTGATAAAAACATTACAATAATCCACAAGTATGACTCCAAAACAAACCTGCATGTTTGTAAGAAACAAATTCATCATAAAGATGTTTTTAACTTCAAACCTCTATGCAAATTATAGCTTTCTTGTCTGAATCAGGAGAGAAATATGCACAGATCAAGCACAGTTTACAAGTGAAAACAGTCCAAAACAGTTCTAAACAAATATGTCGGTGAATTTTAATGTGAGAGGACAACAGGGGATGGACTTTCACTAGAGGAAGTGTTATTATGAATTATAAACTGGTATTTTGTCCAGAAGTGATGATTTAAAGTTAAAATGTCTTAATGATGGATTTGTTTTTGCTTTTTTTCCCAAAACATGCAGCTTGAAGTCATGTGGATTACTTGTGGATTATTGTGATGTTTTTATCAGCTGTTTGGACACTCGTTCTGACGGCACCCATTCACTGCAGAGGATCCATTACAAGTGATGTAATGCTAAATTTCTACAAATCTGTTCCAGTGAAGAAACAAACTCATCTACATCTTGGATCAGGGTAAATTTTCAGGTAATATTTTTGGGTGAACTATTCCTTTAAACATTTTTTTTTCATGAACCCTTGTAAATAGTAAATTATAAATGTATACATTATAAATAAATATAATAATAACAATAATTGTTATTATTATTATTATTGTTGTTATTATTATACATTTAATTATACCTAATAATACTCTACTAAATAAAATTGCAAACAACCTACGGTCCAACAATCCTCATCATCTGCGGTTGGACTCAAATGGCACTGGATGCCATTGAAATGCCATTGTAGAAATCATTAAAACAATTTATCTCGTTTGTTGGCAACTAATCTATACCTGTTGATGTTATTCATTGCCCTTTTATCTAAATCATTGATCATCAGCATTTGTCTAATTGAAAAATAATAAACAATTACTCAAATGTATGTGGTAAGGTAATTGTTTTCTAATACTGTAAACATTAACAGCGAATCATACTTTCCAAAATGTATTGGCGAACATCTGCATAAAATCAATAGCAGGGGATGTCATCTGTGTGATAATGATGGAGACTGTGATTACTAGTAGAGTTTGAGCAGGATTACCATCATACGACTATTCATGCATGAATTACAGTAAATTACTTCACGCTTCAAAATTAAGTTTCCAAAAGAAGGTTTTCACAGTGATGACACTGAAGAACCATTTTGGGTTCCCCAACATCTCAGTGAACATTTCTCTAAAGAACACTTTTTTTATAGTGTGAAGGACATTTTTCCACTAGAAAGAACTTTTTGTGCAATGAAAAGGTTCCATGCATGTTAAGATGCAAATAAAGAACCTTTATTTTTTTAGAGTGAAAAAAAACGAGTGAACACACATTCTATTTTATACTGTGAGAGGAGGTTGATCAAAGAAGCCATATTTTAAATGGAAAACAGCATAACATACTTCAACAAATCCAATTTCAAAGAAATCCTTTAATTATATCCTTGCTTACTTCCTTTCTCTTTCTCTCTTTTTTTTAAATTCTTGTCACTGAAGCCCAGATTTCAAAAAGCAGACAAACACATTCAGGATTATCAACAGGAAGTCTTTACCTCCTTTGACCAGACATATATTAAATGCTCCTGCCCTGAGAAGGTTAACAAATTGGCCTATTGCAAATTCCCAGTTTGTGACTATTGCCCAAAGAAAAGGACAGAAAATCATTTGGGTTAAGCCTATTAATGCCTGCGGGTGAATGCTTGACAGATGCAATCACATAGCGAGCAATTCTCAGCCTCATGACGGAGGATCTGGGGAAATGGAAAAAAGTCTAGGTTGAAATTGTATCGTTACACTGTTGTTCAGACGTCCTGGACCCAGATGGTTAAGACGGTTGCATTTTCTAGCATTCATTTGAAATCTCAGCACTAATTCTGATGAAAGCAACAGCCGTTTGGAGCATTATCAGTGTCTTGGGAAAACAAGAAAGCAACCATACAATGAAATGCATCTAAAGAACAACAAAAATTGGATTTAAAAATATTTTTGCCTGTGCAATTCCACATCACAGCTAGAGGTAAGAGCATTGCCTGAGCACAGCCAAAAGCACCCTCAATAGAGTTGTGACTGGCAAACAGCGTGGCATTTTCAATCTGTTAATTGAGGCATTGAGAATTAGTATATGAATGGATGCATTGTCAAGATAGGACTAATTACTACTCTGTGGGTGAATCACTCAAGAAGAACCCTTGTGCCGGGTGACATTTTGCATCAGAAATGTTAAAAGCCTTTTCACCTATTTACATTAATCATATCAAGAACTGCGGACAAATACATGTTAATGCACTGCTATGTCCATTATGTATATTACCAACAAGAGCAGCAAAGGAAAGCGACGAACAGCACAAATGAACGAGCCCGGCTGTGAGAGGACATATAAACAGCCATTTTAGGCACCCACTGCTTCAATTTTCCCCGAAGCACTCAGGCTATCTGGCTCGTGTCAATCAGAGCGTGAGTGACAGTCGAGGAGAGCTCAGGGTGGGTTTTGCTATTGCTTTGGATTTGCTGAGTCATAATTAAAACAGAACCAAATGGAATTGCGGAGAGGGAGGTCAATGGATCAGCAAGAAGAGGATGAGGCCAGACTGATAGGCACCAAATGAACAAATTATGATGGGCCCCACTCGCTGTGATGAGGTCAAATGCACGACTCTATTGGCTGACAGTTCAATTTCCTCCAAATGTCCCTCATTTCAAGATGAGTTAATTATGAGTGAAAAGTTATCAGTCGCTCACCTATTGAAAAGAGGGATTAAATGCATTTTTGTTCGCATTCTGTCAAACTGTTATTTCAGCTGGATAGAGGTTCAAACACAATAACAGTGCTGAACGTAGCTGCTTCAGGAACATTGCACATATGTAGCAGTTTGCCTTGAAAAAAGGAAGATGAGAGACACTAAACCCTATGATACTGCTATAAATAATAATAATATGCTCTTCTGTTATATATTTTTCTTGATAACATTTTACAATAAGGTCCTGTTTGTTAATGCATTAATTAACAATGACTAACAATGAGCATTTGTTACAACACATTTGTTACAGTATTTATTATTTTGTTAATGTAAGTTAATAAAAATACAACTGATCACGGTTTTTAATGTTAGCTCAGGTCCATTCAAAAATATTATCAGGTACATCTTTTGATTTTAATAATGTATTAGTAAATTTTGAAACATTAACTAAGATTAAAAATTACTTTAGAAGTAGTTTTCAACTAACGTTCATGGTAATTAATGTACTGTAGCCATTCACTTTTAGTTTTCATTTTGATTTTAGTACAGTTTTTAGTAATTGTGTTATGTGCTTTTGTCACTGTTTTTATTTTTAGGTTTATTTATTTTTATATTAGTTTTAGTTTTAGTTCAGTTTTAGATTTATTTATTTTATTTCCATATTTTCATTGCTTTAACTATAACTTAAACTAAACATAATTTAGACATGACTTGGCAACTAATTAAAATAAGTTTAGGTTTCTCATCTAATATTTATATATATTTTTTTTTTTTTAGTTAAACTAATAGTTTGATATCCCTGAGTGTAGCAAACTAATGTTAACAAATTTAACCTTATTGTAAACTGATATCTTTTATTCCTCTTTTTGTTAAACAGCATTATAACTATTTCTGTATTTACAAGTGAACACCAAAATATTGTGGAAAGAGGTTCAATAGTTTAAGGCAGAGTTTGACCTCAAATGCCAGGCTGAGATTAAATGATGACACCGGGAGCATAGCTAATATTTTATCATTAGCGTGGCTACATTTCATGATGGTATTAGGGGCTCAGTGAATGATCGCGCATACTAGAGGAAGACTATTAGAATGTTGTAAGTGTGTCCAACATTTTAGAGGAAGAGACACTAATGATCGTTTAGAATTGGAGGTCAACGACTCTGCGTCTGTGGAGAACTCAACTTCTCCCAGATCTAAAAACGCAGAGATTCATTTTAGACTAGATGATCCTGCTTCAAAAAATTTGCTTTTTTGCAGATAACAAAGCTCATTCCTGTGCAACCTTCACAGTTACTTGAAACCTATGTTTATGCACCTCAAGCAGCATAAAATCACGATTTTCCTTTAGAACAACATAAGAGGCATAATCCACATCGCCACAACATTAATTTCAGTATCATACCACGTTAAGCCATGAACATCATTTTCACCCTCTAAAAAGCCATAAAATTCACTGTTGTTTCAATAGACAGAGAGGACTCGCACAAAAGAGAGATTTTACACAGCAAACAAACAATGAAGTTGGAACCATAACCACTCAAATATTCCCCATTCAGCAATTCATCTTGGTAATAGAGACAGAAGCAGGGTAATGTGTGGTGGTCTTGAAGCGTGAGATTGAGGATTTCTCTGGCACAATGCATAATTCATGGCCCTGGCCAGCAAAGTGTGTAAGATGAGAATTTCACAGCATGCTGAGAGTAATGGGGTTGGATTTCATGATGGTATTAGGGGCTCAGTGAATGATCGCGCATACTAGAGGAAGACTATTAGAATGTTGTAAGTGTGTCCAACATTTTAGAGGAAGAGACACTAATGATCGTTTAGAATTGGAGGTCAACGACTCTGCGTCTGTGGAGAACTCAACTTCTCCAGATCTAAAAACGCAGAGATTCATTTTAGACCAGATGATCCTGCTTCAAAAAATTTGCTTTTTTGCAGATAACAACGCTCATTCCTGTGCAACCTTCACAGTTACTTGAAACCTATGTTTATGCACCTCAAGCAGCATAAAATCACGATTTTCCTTTAGAACAACATAAGAGGCATAATCCACATCGCCACAACATTAATTTCAGTATCATCAGATCTAAAAACGCAGAGATTCATTTTAGACTAGATGATCCTGCTTCAAAAAATTTGCTTTTTTGCAGATAACAAAGCTCATTCCTGTGCAACCTTCACAGTTACTTGAAACCTATGTTTATGCACCTCAAGCAGCATAAAATCACGATTTTCCTTTAGAACAACATAAGAGGCATAATCCACATCGCCACAACATTAATTTCAGTATCATACCACGTTAAGCCATGAACATCATTTTCACCCTCTAAAAAGCCATAAAATTCACTGTTGTTTCAATAGACAGAGAGGACTCGCACAAAAGAGAGATTTTACACAGCAAACAAACAATGAAGTTGGAACCATAACCACTCAAATATTCCCCATTCAGCAATTCATCTTGGTAATAGAGACAGAAGCAGGGTAATGTGTGGTGGTCTTGAAGCGTGAGATTGAGGATTTCTCTGGCACAATGCATAATTCATGGCCCTGGCCAGCAAAGTGTGTAAGATGAGAATTTCACAGCATGCTGAGAGTAATGGGGTTGTAGGAAGAGGTGGTCTGTTTAAATTTCATTGTGTAGTAGAGTCTTTTCCGGTTTTCAAGATGCGATTTTTTAAAAAAAATTCATAATTTGTACCGAGGCTTGAAGGTTGATATTTTTTTGTGTTATAGTTTAGTTTTGCATTACAATTCTTTCTACATTCAGCATAATGTAACAATGTTTACTCTGCTTCTGCAGTGTTTCAGATGTGAAATTAAGGATGAAAACGCAATGATAAACTCTCCAATGATAAAAAAAAGCCTGAGCTAATTCGAGCTACAGATTTAATTTGTTCAGAACAGAAAAAACAATATAAATCATTTTTAAAACCATTAGATGCTGACTTACATTAATAAAGTCATAATTTCGGAATTATGCTGGTTTGTTATGGAAGCAGCCGGGTGAGCTAGCGCAATTAGCATCGGTAATAGGGAGTTCAGGGTGCGAGAGATAGGCGTCAAGGACATGGTTGAGCAGGACGCCGGTATATGCATTGTATTTTGTGCAGTATTCAGTAGATAGTAAGCCATTTCCCGTTATAAATATATCCTAAATCTCTGCAGTGTTTGGAAAGCATGCATGCTTTGAATAGACATACTGTTTCCTACTCAGAATTTTCCCTTTATTTCCCCTCATACACTTGAACATAGAGCACGCAATGAGTTGCAGCGCATTAATGCTATGCTTGATGAGTCAGAATATGTTGCAGAACGCTGGCCCCATCTACAGCACTTTCACAATGGTTTGGCGTCCATCAAACTCATTTTGAAAAATAGAGGCTGGATGAATTTCGGAATTATGCTGGTTTGTTATGGAAGCAGCCGGGTGAGCTAGCGCAATTAGCATCGGTAATAGGGAGTTCAGGGTGCGAGAGATAGGCGTCAAGGACATGGTTGAGCAGGACGCCGGTCACAGAAGCCAGTTTTAGTCTGTTTGTGGTGTCGTGTGCTTGTTTGTCTCGCTTTTGTTAATGACAGAAAATGGTTTAATTAAATGATTTCATTTAATCAGACGCTGTTATATTTCTACAATGCTTGTTGGCATGGTATCAGTCTGACAGAAAAATCCCATTGATCCTCATTTTCCAAAGGCTGATCACATGATCTCAACGGCTTGAGTTAACCAGAGCAGAGACGTAATGGATCTGTTTAGGAAAAATTAGAACATAATAAAATACATATAGATAGATTGTTGTTGATGTAGTTGTTTTAAATATACATCAATAACCTTCACATTTCATAACTCCACACTATGTTACTGTGGCAAATGAGTGGATGTAATTTTAATCTATATACACTATTTACTGAATATGTATAATAATAACAGTAGGCAATATGCATTGTATGCATTGTAGTATTCAGTAAATAGTAAGCCATTTCCCGTTATAAATATATCCTAAATCTCTGCAGTGTTTGCAGTGTTTGCATGCTTTGAATAGACATACTGTTTCCTACTCAGAATTTTCCCTTTATTTCCCCTCATACACTTGAACATAGAGCACGCAATGAGTTGCAGCGCATTAATGCTATGCTTGATGAGTCAGAATATGTTGCAGAACGCTGGCCCCATCTACAGCACTTTCACAATGGTTTGGCGTCCATCAAACTCATTTTGAAAAGTAGAGGCTGGATGAATCTCCTCTGTGCGCAACATTATCCTCTTTTGACTGATTTTTATGAACTCATCGCTTAAACTAGCGAGCAATTCTTATAGATCACACACATTCAGGTGTTATTGAGCTTCCCAAAGCATTTGTAATCAATGATCCAAATTATTTGAAAACTGCATATGTGATTTTACTAGACCATGCAGATGTATAGAAAAAATATGTATAAACAAGAAGGAATTCTTGGGAACGTGATGAGAAGCTGTATAAAAATTATATAAAAAATATACTAAAGAATTATATTAAGCCCCTTATTCCTGGAATTTGATTTATTCTTTATTTCTGTCCCGCTTTCTTTATGAAGGTTTCCATAGATAATAGATCTTGAGTACTGCTTTCCTGAACAGACAAATGGTAAATTACAGAGAAGGTCAGGAGAGTCATACTTAGCACAAACTTTCTGGAAATTACAGCAACATCACCAGCATCGCAAGGAGTCACACACCCTAATTTGAAAATGGAAATGCAAATAGTGTGGTCTACCAAGGGGCCCTTCCATTTATTACTCTAAATAGGTTTCATTTAAAATTTGCATGGCATCAGCTTTATTTTGTAAATGTCGCGCCCTATGAATGCTCAGTGTTCTTTTTGGTAAGTTTGTGCTCCTTCTCATTAGTATGTAAATATAAAGTCAATCGGTCTTCTTCTTGACAGTAAACTGCACTTCTAGTGCAGTGTGTAATCAGCTTTGACTGCTATCCACCATTTATCATAAAATGCCAAATAATAAATAATGGGAAAGACAGTACACTCTGATAGCCCTGTTAACAGGGTGATATCCATTTAATTACAGATCATCATTTGCATTTAAAGGTAAATATTACAATAGACGGTGCTTTAAAACATTAAAGAGGCTTTTCTGTGACTAGAATCAAGGCTCTATCTGATTCAGAGGAATTTTATCCTGAATTTAATCCTTTGACGATGTCAACGCAGTTGGGTTAATATAATACTATATATTATATAACATATCGTATATAATATATAAGTATGTAAGACATAGTAAAAACTAGTTTAAAACACATGTGCCAGGTAGATATGATCTCTTTTATGTTGTATTTTACATGGTTTTCATTTTTATATCTTTTTCAAGAAAAGTTAATTTATGGGAAATTTTAATGATGCTAAAATGTCACATGGCATTAAGTAAAAATTAATGACATGTTTTCATTATACCCGGAATATATGTGTGAACACTCATCTTTATATATTTATTTATTTATTTAGTAAGTAAGAAAGTAAGTAAGTACATAAGTATGTAAGTAAGAACAAATATCACAAATTATTAATTCATAAATATCATGTTTTTGGGTAGTTGCTCCACATTATATTTTACAACCTGTTTGTAATAAACAGTAAAGCAGTTTAGAAAGATGTATATTATGCCAAACTACTACAGTTTACCTTCTAAGGATTTTTTATTCATTATATCAGGACATTTACCACTGACATGTTCGTTTTTGTTTTTTTTTATACGCCTCAGAAAATATCAATATGAATTTTAATTCAAAAATGAAAAATATATTCCTGATAGAAGAGTATTAAGAGGAGTTTTCAAGTTGCTGTATGTATAAATTGAATTTTTAATGATTTTTGAAAAAAGACAACAAACATGATTGTCATGTCATTGAGCTGGTTGTACTTTGATATTGCAGAGAATTTTGAGTTTATTGCAACTTTAATGGGACCTCAACTATCACCTTTATTCAATGTCCATTCTCTTTAAACCCCCAATACTGATCCATCTAATAAGTTGGTGAGCTACAAATATGTTGGCAGACTGGTAATATAATATCACTCCTGGCAAAATGCTTGGCCAAATAACAATAAATTTACAGTGAAACAATGAGGGGTATTGGATGTTTCCTTGCATCTATTTTGCCATGAATCCTAATTAAGGTGGCATAACCTGAGTGTGTGGTCGTCCCAGGAAAGTGACTGAGGCTTGACTGATAACGTGGAAACAGTGAGCCCAAGCTGCCAGAGTTTCTACTCTTTCTTAAATTAATGGCCATCCCAACAACCCTAATAATGCAGCCCCCCCCTCCCAACTTTACCACCTCCCCCCAATTTCAATTTTCTAGAGGCATGGAAAATAGGAGAGATCATTCATTTATCTTGTAATAGCTGGATAATAGATCCATCACAATGGAACATCTGCACATCGCGCACACACTGCCACAAGCTTCATACACTCACGCACACACACAGCATGACTACTGACACTACACGTTAACACAGCCTCCCTCTTACTATTCCTCTCACAACTGCTGCCTGTTAAATCAATATCTTGAGAATAGAAAGCCCACCTGAGCTTCACATTCGCAGCACACAGCTGTTGACATATAGCTGTATGTAGTGAGAATATACAGATATGAATGTGAGACATAAAATGTGTTATAATCTCTACAGTGATGCACTGATGCACTATATTTATGAAGAAGTCCTGTAAAACAAATAAATTTAAGTTCTGCTGATGTATCTCCCCGGGTCCTACTTGCACCCACTCCGAGAGGGACTCAAACCCGGATCACCAGCATGTGAATAACTCCACACTATGTTACTGTGGCAAATGAGTGGATGTAATTTTAATCTATATACACTATTTACTGAATATGTATAATATTAACAGTAGGCAATATGCATTGTATTTTGTGCAGTATTCAGTAAATAGTAAGCCATTTCCCATTATAAATATATCCTAAATCTCTGCAGTGTTTGGAAAGCATGCATGCTTTGAATAGACATACTGTTTCCTACTCAGAATTTTCCCTTTATTTCCCCTCATACACTTGAACATAGAGCACGCAATGAGTTGCAGCGCATTAATGCTATGCTTGATGAGTCAGAATATGTTGCAGAACGCTGGCCCCATCTACAGCACTTTCACAATGGTTTGGCGTCCATCAAACTCATTTTGAAAAATAGAGGCTGGATGAATCTCCTCTGTGCCCTCTGTGCGCCTCTTTTGACTGATTTTTATGAACTCATCGCTTAAACTAGCGAGCAATTCTTATACATCTTATACATCAAGGTGTTATTGAGCTTCCCAAAGCATTTGTAATCAATGATCCAAATTATTTGAAAACTGCATATGTGATTTTACTAGACCATGCAGATGTATAGAAAAAATATGTATAAACAAGAAGGAATTCTTGGGAACGTGATGAGAAGCTGTATAAAAATTATATAAAAAATATACTAAAGAATTATATTAAGCCCCTTATTCCTGGAATTTGATTTATTCTTTATTTCTGTCCCGCTTTCTTTATGAAGGTTTCCATAGATAATAGATCTTGAGTACTGCTTTCCTGAACAGACAAATGGTAAATTACAGAGAAGGTCAGGAGAGTCATACTTAGCACAAACTTTCTGGAAATTACAGCAACATCACCAGCATCGCAAGGAGTCACACACCCTAATTTGAAAATGGAAATGCAAATAGTGTGGTCTACCAAGGGGCCCTTCCATTTATTACTCTAAATAGGTTTCATTTAAAATTTGCATGGCATCAGCTTTATTTTGTAAATGTCGCGCCCTATGAATGCTCAGTGTTCTTTTTGGTAAGTTTGTGCTCCTTCTCATTAGTATGTAAATATAAAGTCAATCGGTCTTCTTCTTGACAGTAAACTGCACTTCTAGTGCAGTGTGTAATCAGCTTTGACTGCTATCCACCATTTATCATAAAATGCCAAATAATAAATAATGGGAAAGACAGTACACTCTGATAGCCCTGTTAACAGGGTGATATCCATTTAATTACAGATCATCATTTGCATTTAAAGGTAAATATTACAATAGACGGTGCTTTAAAACATTAAAGAGGCTTTTCTGTGACTAGAATCAAGGCTCTATCTGATTCAGAGGAATTTTATCCTGAATTTAATCCTTTGACGATGTCAACGCAGTTGGGTTAATATAATACTATATATTATATAACATATCGTATATAATATATAAGTATGTAAGACATAGTAAAAACTAGTTTAAAACACATGTGCCAGGTAGATATGATCTCTTTTATGTTGTATTTTACATGGTTTTCATTTTTATATCTTTTTCAAGAAAAGTTAATTTATGGGAAATTTTAATGATGCTAAAATGTCACATGGCATTAAGTAAAAATTAATGACATGTTTTCATTATACCCGGAATATATGTGTGAACACTCATCTTTATATATTTATTTATTTATTTAGTAAGTAAGAAAGTAAGTAAGTACATAAGTATGTAAGTAAGAACAAATATCACAAATTATTAATTCATAAATATCATGTTTTTGGGTAGTTGCTCCACATTATATTTTACAACCTGTTTGTAATAAACAGTAAAGCAGTTTAGAAAGATGTATATTATGCCAAACTACTACAGTTTACCTTCTAAGGATTTTTTATTCATTATATCAGGACATTTACCACTGACATGTTCGTTTTTGTTTTTTTTTATACGCCTCAGAAAATATCAATATGAATTTTAATTCAAAAATGAAAAATATATTCCTGATAGAAGAGTATTAAGAGGAGTTTTCAAGTTGCTGTATGTATAAATTGAATTTTTAATGATTTTTGAAAAAAGACAACAAACATGATTGTCATGTCATTGAGCTGGTTGTACTTTGATATTGCAGAGAATTTTGAGTTTATTGCAACTTTAATGGGACCTCAACTAGATATCCATTTAATTACAGATCATCATTTGCATTTAAAGGTAAATATTACAATAGACGGTGCTTTAAAACATTAAAGAGGCTTTTCTGTGACTAGAATCAAGGCTCTATCTGATTCAGAGGAATTTTATCCTGAATTTAATCCTTTGACGATGTCAACGCAGTTGGGTTAATATAATACTATATATTATATAACATATCGTATATAATATATAAGTATGTAAGACATAGTAAAAACTAGTTTAAAACACATGTGCCAGGTAGATATGATCTCTTTTATGTTGTATTTTACATGGTTTTCATTTTTATATCTTTTTCAAGAAAAGTTAATTTATGGGAAATTTTAATGATGCTAAAATGTCACATGGCATTAAGTAAAAATTAATGACATGTTTTCATTATACCCGGAATATATGTGTGAACACTCATCTTTATATATTTATTTATTTATTTAGTAAGTAAGAAAGTAAGTAAGTACATAAGTATGTAAGTAAGAACAAATATCACAAATTATTAATTCATAAATATCATGTTTTTGGGTAGTTGCTCCACATTATATTTTACAACCTGTTTGTAATAAACAGTAAAGCAGTTTAGAAAGATGTATATTATGCCAAACTACTACAGTTTACCTTCTAAGGATTTTTTATTCATTATATCAGGACATTTACCACTGACATGTTCGTTTTTGTTTTTTTTTATACGCCTCAGAAAATATCAATATGAATTTTAATTCAAAAATGAAAAATATATTCCTGATAGAAGAGTATTAAGAGGAGTTTTCAAGTTGCTGTATGTATAAATTGAATTTTTAATGATTTTTGAAAAAAGACAACAAACATGATTGTCATGTCATTGAGCTGGTTGTACTTTGATATTGCAGAGAATTTTGAGTTTATTGCAACTTTAATGGGACCTCAACTATCACCTTTATTCAATGTCCATTCTCTTTAAACCCCCAATACTGATCCATCTAATAAGTTGGTGAGCTACAAATATGTTGGCAGACTGGTAATATAATATCACTCCTGGCAAAATGCTTGGCCAAATAACAATAAATTTACAGTGAAACAATGAGGGGTATTGGATGTTTCCTTGCATCTATTTTGCCATGAATCCTAATTAAGGTGGCATAACCTGAGTGTGTGGTCGTCCCAGGAAAGTGACTGAGGCTTGACTGATAACGTGGAAACAGTGAGCCCAAGCTGCCAGAGTTTCTACTCTTTCTTAAATTAATGGCCATCCCAACAACCCTAATAATGCAGCCCCCCCCTCCCAACTTTACCACCTCCCCCCAATTTCAATTTTCTAGAGGCATGGAAAATAGGAGAGATCATTCATTTATCTTGTAATAGCTGGATAATAGATCCATCACAATGGAACATCTGCACATCGCGCACACACTGCCACAAGCTTCATACACTCACGCACACACACAGCATGACTACTGACACTACACGTTAACACAGCCTCCCTCTTACTATTCCTCTCACAACTGCTGCCTGTTAAATCAATATCTTGAGAATAGAAAGCCCACCTGAGCTTCACATTCGCAGCACACAGCTGTTGACATATAGCTGTATGTAGTGAGAATATACAGATATGAATGTGAGACATAAAATGTGTTATAATCTCTACAGTGATGCACTGATGCACTATATTTATGAAGAAGTCCTGTAAAACAAATAAATTTAAGTTCTGCTGATGTATCTCCCCGGGTCCTACTTGCACCCACTCCGAGAGGGACTCAAACCCGGATCACCAGCATGTGAGACTGGCGCACTAACAAGGAGGCTAAAGACCTCAGTGCACCTAGTGCACCTCTTGAGATCAGGGGAGTGAAGCTTACCTGCACAGCACCAACCAGCTGGTCTCCGTTACACTCACCCACCCTAAACCTCACTCCCATCCGGGTCACGGCACCAATGTAATCCCCCCAGGTCCTACTCGCACCCGCTCCGAGTGGGTCTCGAATTTGACAAAAATGTGAGAATTTAAAATGTAACATTGCTTTTTTAAATATTCAAAATGGGTTTTCTCATGTAAAAATAACAAAAAAAAATGTACATTTAGAAATAAATGTCATTTTACATTTGTCACAGTAAGTAAAATAAGCTTAAATTATGATCATAGATGTTCTGTAGGTTATGGTTTGGGCATCGAAGCTAAAATGGGTCTTGTGTAAGGTAAATGGTGCTGTCAGCAGGCCTGTCTGTGAGAAGGAAAAGCATTACGGGTTTCCTCAACCTGTCAGACTGGCCTAGCTTTCTCCATCAGCCTGCTGAATTAGCACAAAAACAATGGTGGTCTTCTTTTACTCAGCCTGCCAAGCATTCAAAATACTCAGCAGAAAACATACCGGACAATTACAGTTCAACCTACCGCTGAGAGAATATAAATTAATTTTGCGATACAAGCTAATATATTAGACTATTTGGTTCTGTGGATATTATTGCTCATATTATTTTTTTTATTGTAAGTGCTTAGTGTTCCTTTAAAAGTTTAAGTTTCTTTGAAATTTCCCCAAATGCTATAACAGTGTAATTTTCCTCAAGACTGACCAACAAATTCATTTGTTCACTTTGCAAATCATAAACAATCATTATTATTAAGGTTTATTTTCCACATGATAATAATTATTCCACATTACATTAATAAACCTTAATAATGACTCTGATTACCATAATATCCCATTATATTGGTTTTAATATAATCAATACTCCATCTTGTCTGATGACACAATATTCCTACGCTTTTCTCATGTCCAATCCAAACAGATAATTGTGGGTTTGGCTTTTAGCGCTTGGCCTAATGTTTAACACTGAAGTGCTCTTAGAGTCAACAGTCAAGCTCATTCATTCAATTAAGCAGGAGTGAACTATTGCACCTATTCACTCTGCACCAGTGGTTAATGAACATTTCCAAATGGCCATGACCAGGTGTTTAAGAAGACTAATGTACTAGACATTAAGCATGAGCAGTTGTTTCCCGCAGATTGGCCAGCACTCACCTCAGGGAAATGACACCTCTCTGTTTTTTGTCCCCTCCGTGTTTACCTTTCACATTCGGCAGCAAACAAACCATGTGATGGTCTGTACACCCAAGCGGAGCATTATTCCTAATTAAATCCCAGGGATGTGTGCCATTAGCAAGATTCATGCTCAGCTTCAGGAGAGTTCATTCCGGCTGTTGACTATCCATTGATTATTCATACACAATCTGATTGGAGCCCATTAATGGAAGATAAAGTGGGAGGCAGATTCGGTGAGCGCAGGCAGCAGAATGATGGTGGTCCTATTGAACACTAGAGAGATGGAATGGGACAGAATGGGGGGCCTTAATATCAGTGTATTTATACCGCTGCATCACAAATGGAGGGTGGGTTTTTGTTTAGGCAGTTTGCTAAGCACTCCTAATTATAGCATGCAGCAAAAAAAATAAAAATAGAAACTGAATGTTCTCACTATTATATATTTTTTTCCCTAAATGTATAAATTTATTTCCTGTAAAATAAATATATAGCAATGTTATAATATGTTTAAGTTAACTCTTATTAATCTAAAAGTGACTAATAATTAATAACTATAATCTAGCTACGGATAAAATTGTTTATGTTGTAGCATTTGAAAAAATAACCAAATTCTTTTCAATTTATACCAGTTAAAGCAGAAGATTGAATTGCCAGCATTGTGTAAAAAATTAAGTTATGAAGTGAACAGAACATAATTTTTTATCAATATAAAATACAAATATTTATTTTAAAGTGTATTTACATTATTTATTTTTGCCCACAAACATGACATTTTCCAATAATATCACATTGGTAATTACTATTTTTTTCACAGTCCTATGTCTCATGTCACTATTTTTTTATTTAGAAATTCCATTTTATTACTAATATCTATTTTATTTCACCACCTTTTATCTTTTATCCTTTTTTGTCATTTTAACTCATAAAGTACTCATAAAGGTCCAAGTTCTATCTCCAATTTTGTAACCTTGCTACATTATATATAATGTAGCAAGGTTACAAAATTTGTGTAATTATTCTATTTGTCAATGGACCAACAATAAACAAAGACCTGTAAAAAAAAAAAATAATAATAATCAGTTTTGCTGTGCCAAACTAAACTCTGTTTATCCAAACAAGTTTCCCATAATTACATAAACCCATTAAAATGTTCATTATGTTTACTACATTTATGTGAAATCTCTGCTTAGTATATAATGTTTGTTTATTTTGCACTACGAACTGTGTGATGGATGTAGAAACAGCAGGAACAGTTTGACAAGGGCTCCTCCACATGGTAAATCAACGCTACTACAATGACAGGTAAGCAACTGTATTCCTGCATTGCTACTGAATGTGAATTTGTTACGTATAAATTAATGGTTACTAGAGCAAGTTTCTTTTAAAATAGTCAGTTCAAAATATAATACCTGACATGTTTAAATGGATAGTTAATAAAGGTTTTTTAAGGTAAAACAAAGAACTAAACCTGTTTAATAATGCAAACAGCAAGAGTCCAGCAAAACTTTTACATTCCATTACATTACAAACACAATCACTGCTCCACCAATAAATATAATCAGACCTGCCAAGACATTCAGCTCTAATGAGATGAAACAGTGAGCCATGCTTGTTTGGACAGCAGTTTAGGTGGGATGGCCTGCATACATTCATCAGAGCAGAGGGTGCTTTATTGGGAATTCATTAATCACTACAGACCTAATTATAAATTGATCGCATGCTCATACAAGATGAAGAGGCCTGTCTTGCATTTCTGATCAGTAGGGGAGGGCTGATGGGGCCTAAGGATAGTAGTATCTGACAGAGACTCTGAGATCTGCTTTGATCCACTAACACAGAGCTGGATGAGAATCCTCCCCTCCACACACCTGCCACATGCAGTCATTACAGAACAAACATCAGGAGTCCGGCCCTCACTGCAGCGTGTACTTTCCCACACCAACTCATTTGATGAATCTTACTAGATTCACTGATTTTTCTAGGTTCTTTTGTTCATTATTTGCTGATGTAAACTTCCCGTTCACAGCCTTAAAATGCAGTTTTCCACATATGTGCATTGTGCAGGCATGTACTGGCCCAGCACCGCCGCTCAGAGTACGCAGTTTGCGTATAGCACCAACTCCCAGGGGGGCACCATCCCGGTTGCTCAAAAAAAAAAAAAACTTTCGTTCTATATTATTATTAACATATACATATACATAAATAAAAATCTAAACATTAACATATATATTATATATATATAATTATAAAAAATGCATTTTATGATGAACGCAGTAGGCAGTATAAGCACACGTGACGTGCCATTCCCGCATCTGCGCCCGCGCTGGCTCTCACCTCATGTTTGCGGCTGAATACAAATGATTATCATCATAATTAATGGACAACTAACGTTAGGCTATATCAGGGAAAGGCATCAGCGCAGTCCGACGCAGAGAAAAGAAAAAGAAAAAAGCCCAAGATGAAGCCCGTGCATTACTTTCAGGTAGCTAGCTATACGTTCATAATCCTGTAAAACTTTTTTGACTGTTGATGGTAGTAACGTGTTTTAATGTATCTGACTTAATATTATTAATATTCTAGTTTTCTGTATTATATAAAAACAATGAGGCAATAATGATTGGTTAATTAATAATAATCATATGGTTTCATTGAATAACACTGTTAAAATACATAATGTAATGCAAAATAAACAATTAGCATTATTACAAATGCCTGCAAAGGGCACCAAAGGCCCGATAATTACTGTTGTTACACTTACAGGACGATCAAATCCTTGTTTAATATTGACCAAACATTTAATTCAAATATCCACTTAATTTTTGGCCACCTTTTTGCGATAGAAATGCTACAGCCTCTTTAATTTCTTCAACAAAAACATGTGGACATCACAACCCTTACCAAAATTAACCATGGTTTTTATATTACAGCGCAAAACTCCAAAAATGTGAAGCGGCGCTACTCGATCATCCGCCAGTTATGCTGGCTGTGGCTGAAAACAGCCACGATAATAAATTGCATGACGAGGTAAATTGGAAAACGCCAATACATAATTACAAGCTTGCAATTACAAACTTGACGTTATTAACACTGTACAAATAGCCTGTTGTGTTTTGGTAGAAATGTATTTATTATAAATTAAATATTGCGGGATATTTTACTTTTATAGAAGGCCTTTTGTAGTTTCAAAGTTGTTGTTTTTTTGGGTGTTTTCTTTACAAATTCCATAGTTTATTATTACTTATTATAAAAACCATAAACCATGGTAATGAGGTGTCACAAAGCAAGGCCAGACACAACAGATAAGTGCAAAACAGGATGGTTTATTGACTTGGTAAGTGGAAGACTGGAATGGGTGAGTTAAAGGCAGGTGAATGTCAACACAGTGAATGGTTCCAGGGTGCTTATCTGAGTTCTGATGGAGAGGATCGTATGCTGGTTACGTTGGAGATCGTGGAGCCGTTTCCACGGAGTCGTTGGAGGATCGTGGGAGGAACAGCAGGTAATTCGTTCTAGGAGATTTTGGCAGAGAGAGTCCAGAGTAGTTCGTAGGAGTGAACGGTAGACCGGACAGTGAGTGGCTGTGCTGTGTGTGTATTTGTAGTGTGGCTTGATTGGTGACAGCAGGTGCGGGTGATCAGAACTCAGGTGACTGTGATCGGGTAATTATCCTGGATGGTGACTGAAGTGACTGTGATGACTCCCTGACATGAGGACCATGGTTTTACTTGTTTTGACCTTCTTTACTAATACTAGTCAGTTAAACTCTGTATTCGATGCAAGAACTAGTAAATTTCATTAAGGCAAAGGATAATTTAACAGAACAGCTTTAATAGCTTTAAATGTTTTGTTCTGATTAATGTTAATTGAAGTAAAATGTTAATTCAATAAGAGAATGGTTAAAGATAAATAACAGTGTCTTATATAAATTAGGTGTTAAAGGTGCAGTAGGAGATCTTGGAAAATGCTAACTTTAGCCTGATAGCACTAAAAGCGAACATCCCACCCTCCCTGCAATCGCAGTCCAAAGCCACGCCCCCTGAACGCATTTACGCTCACAGACCAGAGACAACATTACTA
>NW_015642610.1:1571843-1595194 GCF_001515625.1 Sinocyclocheilus rhinocerous
CTCAGGGAGTAGGGAGCAATGAACACTGTGTAGGGATCATATCGAACGCAACACAGTTCATCCACGCAGCTCGCTTCTAACGAGCTGGCGCGAGGACTGGATTAACCGCTGGGCTACATCATGTGTCATTCACCTGTGAGAAATCTTTAAAAGTACTACAATACCAGGAAGGAAGATCGGGTTGTTGATGTTTGCCTGCCATTCGCGCTCTGTCTGCACAGCGTGCGTGAACGAGCTGATGACATATCCTGTCTGCGCGAACAGGGTGCGCAGAGGTATGCTAATACATACGTTGACAGGCAGGTAGGAAAGCATATTAAAACGCTCGGACCGAGCGTTTTGATTGGACAAACATTTCTTGATCCTAGGCCTTCCACAGAATATATAAATACAGACAAATACATTTAGACCACTTAACTTAATGATTCACTGGGGAATTTGTAGGCCGGATGGACTGGATTTGTCCAGGGCCGAATTTTAACCTCAGTCCAGCCCTGCCATTGTGCATTTGACACAACTTGCATGCACTGGGTGTGTTGATAAGTCAAGTCAAGTCAAGTCAAGTTTATTTGTACAGCGCTTTTCACGATACAAATCATTGCAAAGCAACTTTACAGCAAATTAAGTTTCTACAATATTTAGTGGAAGCTGATCAGTGGTGACTGTCAATTAATGTACATATGGCAGAAATGTACGGAAAAATCAATTTAAGACGTAATAAAAAAGACGATGAACACTATTAACAGCAATTATTATATATAGTGGAAAACTATATATAAGGAAAACAGTAGAGGATGTTCCTTTTTGAATTCTGTTTCCTGAGATCAACAACTTCCTGTTTCTGTTTAGCCTCTAATAACACACAATAAGGTTTTAAATAGAGTTCACTGTGGAACAGGCAATAAGAATTTTCGTGTAGCAGTACACTATACTAATATTTGTATGTCACAAGTCACAGTATACATAAACATAAAATCTGAGTAAACAAAACAGATACTTATTTATATGCACTTATTTAACATATTAATGTAACATACAGGACTGCAATGAAATGAACAGATGTCAATCAAATCCTGCATTTCTCAGATCTCAAGATCAACCACAAGAAAAATGTTCAACTTACACATTAAAAAGGGGGGGAAAAGTAATATTTCACGATGCTGTTTGTTTAGTATACAAAAACGCACCCTTTCATGAGAGCAGATATGCGTACAAAAGCGTTAAAGTTTGTAAACAATGTCAGGGTTCACAGGGTTTTTGCGTTCAGTTGCTATGATTTTATTTATACTTTTTTTTTTTGTGCGTATTTCACGAAATTCTATCCAAAACTTCTGCCAAATGTATCCACCGAATTAATCCCCCAATACCCACACTTGCAGTCTTTGCACTTGAGCACTTGTCTACTTGCATGAAGTATTTCCTCTATTTGACCCAAGTGTTAAAGTAGGCGTGCAGACCTCAAGACTTTATATAACTTTTACCCAATGCACCGTTTCACAAAGTGTTATGTTGGTTTTTAATACTTTGCCCTTTATAAACTTCTAAATGTCTGTCCGGTTGTTCCTATGAAACAGAAAGCAATTTAATTGTGGTTTTCCTAATTATGTGATAAAAAGCAGCAAAGATAAAAATCAGTTTACAAAATACATTCTTTACTACTAAATTATATTTACTAGTTTAACTTATACTGTAATGTTTTTCTCTGCAATTTGCAATTGCATGCGAGTTCCTGAATATGATGAATGATGGGATACACGAAAATTGCTCTGAAGTGGTATTACAGAAAGTGTGGATTTAGTGTATGTTAAGGGCTATGAGCTTTGGCATTTTTTTGACCTGGGACCGTCTTGAGAAATTACTTCCTGTCGCGTACACATTCTCAAGAAGCCAAGACCACTAGTGTCGGTATTACGACATGCACTTTATTTTTTCTCTTTAGTCCATTTGGTTGCATAAGCCATTGTTGACAGATGAAGAAAAAAAAATGCATTCAACAAAAATACTCAAAAACAGTTGAAAGTTCACCGTATCATGCTCTCAGCTTCCCATATATGGACTGCTCGCGGTGAACGTGCAACATGATTGAGAGGCAGAAAGTGCTTCAAACACCTTATTCAAGAATCACTTCTTATTTTACAGTTTAAATAGACTAGGTCAGTGTTTCTCAACCCTGGTCCTGAGCGCCCCCCAACACTGCACATTTTATATGTCTCCCTTATCTGACACCCATTTCAGGTCCTGGAGTTTCTTTTAATGAGCTAATGAGTTGAATCAGGTGTGTTTGATTAGGGAGACACACAAAATATGCAGTGCTGGGGGGCGCCCAGGACCAGGGTTGAGAAACACTGGACTAGGTCTATCACAGGGAGTTATTTCAATGAAATCTTTAAAACAGTCTAAAAACGGTTTTATCCATTAGTTAGAAGTCCATGTAAAATTTAGGAACAAATAAATCAAAGTACTGATAAAATGCATTTGCTTATAAACACAATGTTAATGCATTTGTTAGTTTCTAAAGGTTTTTTCATATAAATAATTTGTTATACGTATATTTTGCAAAGGCGATACAGCGATAGGAGTCAGAAAGCAAAAGCAAATACATTTGTAAAGACTTTGATCAGTAGACCTACAGGTCTGAAATACATTCCTATTTATGCAACAGTCATTTCAATCAGTAAACATGGGACACAATTGATTCTTTTTCGTTTGAGTGGTTTGTGTTCACATCTCACAGCACACAAATGAGACTCCGTCCCTCTTCAATCTCATCCTGCACCTTGTCGCTGGAGGTGGCGATCTCAGCCTGGGCGGAAAACATGGCACAAATGAAAGTGAGAACAGTGCCTCCTATGGCTGTGTAGAAAGCCCAGCCCAGAGAACACAGGCCCACTTTATATGGGGAAGCATCCGGACCGCAGTAGTCAACCACCTTCTTAGAGCCCCAGCCTGCAGGATAGAGCATCAGACCTAAGATGAGGAATAGACCTGCAAAAGAGAAAACGGAAATGTTACAAATTACAGTTGCTAAGGTGTTCTGGGTGATTGCGAGGTGGATGGTGTGGGACAAGTTAATGAATATAAATGAACATAACATAACTAGCTGAAACAAATCAGAAACACATTTTAAAGAAGGATGGATTTAGTCATTCATCCCACTCTTAAGGTCCATTCACACTAGGAACAATAACTATAACGACAACTATACCGATAATAACCATATTAGTGTCCACAGTCTGTTTATTAGAAGTATTCGCTGCATTTCTGTCGCCTGCTTCTTTAAAAGCTTGAACAATTTACAGATTGGGTGGATTCTGATTGGACATCAATGTTTTTATTGTTCATCAACTGAAAGTGATTCCAAT
Source organism: Sinocyclocheilus rhinocerous (assembly GCF_001515625.1). Taxonomy (NCBI): domain Eukaryota; kingdom Metazoa; phylum Chordata; class Actinopteri; order Cypriniformes; family Cyprinidae; genus Sinocyclocheilus; species Sinocyclocheilus rhinocerous. Next base: position 1,575,206 of record NW_015642610.1, read on the forward strand.
GATATCGTTCCTCAGTGTCGTTATTGTTATAGCCGTGGTGTGGACTTCCCTATTCTCATAGAATTAGAATGAAACTAAGACACCATTGTTTTGCACTGGTCAATTTTGAGATTTTGGGTTATTTTGCTTGCAATCATATCTTCAGACTATCAGAATCAGAAATCTCCACTTCAGTAGCACTTACATACACCAATCCTTCCAGTTTTATTCCTATCTAAGGTTTTTACAAAGGGGTTTTCCTGATTTACATTTTATTCCTAAAAATATGGCAAACTAAATTATTTACACAACTTATTTTTTGGCCATTGAAAGCATTTTTTTAACGGAGATATCCAAATTCCAAATTCTATTCAAATAGAGTTTTCATTTAACTGTGAAAACTGAAAATGAAAGAAGAGTTTTGAAACTGGCTTTATCCATTGTTCAGATTTCTGTTCTGGAAATGTACTGTATGCAAATGAATGCATATTTCATTAGATAATTCCTCATTTTCATATTAAAACATAACACTTGAAGAAAACTTGTAATACAAAACAATTAAAATGTACTGTGATTAAGTATGGTGATATCTATTAGTTCAATTTTGTATTCCACCATACTGTGGAAATGGTGTGAATGGGACTCTACATGGTATTTTAGTTTTAATATTTGGAAACTGAATGCTAACTTCATTTTTCTCTTTAAAGTTCCTCTTTCCCCGAAGACACACTCAGTCAAAACTAGAAGCAGACAACGACCTTGTAGCCCCTTTGAACTGTGTGATAACATCATCAGAAAAAAGCAAAAAAAATCTTTACAACATGAAAGGTTCAAACGATTTCAATTCAGTGTCATTTTGTGCCTGTTGAAGCTATGTGATTATGCTTTAAATAGATATTTGTCTTAAAATCTGGGACTTAATTGTTGTAATACTGTTTAAAAGGCAAAGCATGAACTCTTGCTGATCTAATCTTCATACCAATCAAAGCAGGTCACTGTGATCCCTCCATTTTATTCGGAGTTCTTATTCTAAATAGGCAAGTGAGATCCTGTCTCTGAAGTCATGCTCTCACTTTTCACGAATTACTCAATCACCATGTTGTAAATCTTTCACTGAAATTATACAAAAGCTACATAGTTTGGTTGTACCTGTAGTTGGTCTTGTTTTTCTATAAAATGAACCACAATATTTTTATTGTACCACAATACTGTATTGTTCTAGTGTTTCCAGACATGACTGCAAGTAAGACGCATTATCATGACTGATCTGTTAGTCCCTGGTATTTTGACTAAGAATGCCCTGCCACAGTCAACATTACAGCTCTGCTCCTTTGAGCTGGTTTGAGAAATGGTAACGAATGTAGGTGTGGATTCCTGGGGCCGGATTCACAAAGCATTCAGATCAGCATGAAATAAAAATTCACCCTATTTTCTAAATGCATGTTATAGATTGTGAATGATTTGTCCATGGACTTGATCTTCTGGTGACAAATGCCGGACTTCTTTAAACCCTGCCCCTCCACAATTGACTATTAAGGCCAATTCACGCCTCACAGACAAACAACATCAAACACCAACAGACAAGTCTGTTTGAGTTAGTTGGATCAAGTGCTGGGCGTGCTTAGCAAATTATCCTAAAAATGGATATGTTTTTCTGGACATGTTTGTCTGTTGGGACAGTGTGAACATGACAGTTATTTTTCATAATATTCTAAATCCAACAGCCAACTTGTTTGCTGGTGTTTATTGGTGTTTGTCTGTATGGTGTGAATTGTTCTTTAGAGTGCATTCCCTAACATTTTTTTTCTTTTTTGATAATCCATTGCACTCAAATTGACATCAAAACACAGAAGAAAAGCTCTGTCTGTACTTCTTTTTCATCAAGTTAAATAAAATTAAATACCAGTAAGTAGTACAGATGTTTAATGTACAGATGTAAAGATGTTTAATGAATTTATTTGGTTACGATTATTATTATTAAATTGTTTTGTCAAATTATAAAATAGCCAAATTATAAGCAAATAAATTCTGTTTAATGCGGTCAAACTAACACATTTCATGCGCTTTACATTCAAAAATTACTTACAAGTGTTGACGTATTGATTTTTTTATTGATTTTTAAAGAAGACTTTCATAAATTCAGTCCTTGGTGAACCACCATCAGGAAAATAAGAGAAAGATACACGTATGTTTAATGGTTTGAAGGTTTTCAAACCTTGTACCTCTGTATGTGTTTTAAATCAGAAATAGGACAAGCTCAACAAGGTTTTATCAACATTGGAGACACCGGAGAGACACTCAAGTAACATTTCCAATGCTGTAATATTTAGACTGTCTTTTCTTGTAATGGCATGATGAGAGTGTTAGAAGATCGTAATTAGATAGCATGGTCTTTGAGGTCACTAGAGGAATGTTGAAGCCGTGAGCTCAGAGCATTCTGGGGGCAACTTCAGTGTCTCACTTAAATACACTCCCTAATTTTCCCTTTTTTTTCCCTTTTTGCCTAAAAGTGTTTAGTTGATAGTGGTTCAAAGTTAAAGATGACCACCAACTGCCACAACAAAAGACTGGCAAGAATCTGAGAAAGTAGTGTTACAGTAGACTTTCCCATCTTACCTGCTATTCCCTGAAGCAGGCCACACACATTGAATATGCTCTTCTTCAAGATACTCTGGAAGCACATGCTGAAAACCGAAAGGATGCCCACTACAGATAGGAGAAAGATTGCGATGACTAGAAATATAACAGTGGCTTGCCAGAAGCCACTGGCTATTTCCATGAAGTCTGTAGCGTAGGGCCCACACTGGAGCACCTTCTGCTGTGCCACCTTGATGCAGCGGTTATAAATACCCAGGGTGCGCTGGTCGCTGCGGTGTGAAGCAGTGACGGTGAAGTTGAACTCAGAACCATCTGGATATCCCACTAGCCATTCGGCGCTCATAAATGCCACCATCTCAGCAAATGCCACCACAATGCTCATCAAGGTCCATAACATAGAGCGGCATGTGACTATGACGTGACACATTCTGCAGAACCTGTATGCCAGTACTTGAGAGGAAACGGTTTATTCAAGCAGCAGCTAAGGCACGTCAGTGAAGGTCCATTGGTGTTGTAATCACAGCTGAATCAGCACCAGATCTCTTCAAACAGCACCACAGAAGAACTCCTGAGCTCTAGGACCATCCTGAGACTATCCATGTACTGACACCGAATGATCAAATCTATAAAGAAAAAAAGAGAAACATTTGTTTGAGAAAGTTATAATCAAGGCCATAAATCTAGATTGCTCTGAATTAGCACACTGATGCCTGTACCAGGAACAATCCAATTTAATTTAGCAGTTTTCCCGTTCATAGACCTCTCTGTAAATCCTAGTAACACGGCACAATGTAAAAAATGCTGGGTTAAAAACAGTGTTAGTATATTGTATGAAAACATACAAATGAGATTATACGAATTAGTCACCAGATTGTGAAATAGTTACGAATTGCCATGACATTATGATGGTTTCCTGAACACTCTACTCGTCTGCTATTGGTCAGAAAAACAGGTCAATGTTGAGTCAACACCTTAAAATATAGTTTTACCTAAATAAAGTTTTACTGAATGGAAGAAACCTGTCTTGATTACAGACTGATAGTATTCTTATTTTTTCATTGAGGAGCCAGTTTAGGTTAAGTAAAAATGACCACTGAGGGGTACAGGTTTGAAGAGGCAAGAAATACCTGGAATATTTAATATTAGCATGACAAAGAGATTCATAAAACAAAAAGTTTCAGTCATTTCACCCATCAGAGGATAGTGCTGCAAGCTATACAATACTTTCACCTAGGTCTATGTTATGACAGGTCCTTACTGTAATACCGCAACATTGTCTAAGCAGCAAATGCCTGTTTGTACAGGTATGTAAGGTGGTAAAATAAAGAATTTGAAAAAACAAATTCTACTTCCTAATGCAGTCATAATATAAACACAAGAAAGGCATGACATTTCAGACTAAAAAATTCCTAGTTTAAGTAAACTGAGGTTGAGTACATGATGACAGGTAAGGGTTTTCTTAAAGCCTTCAATGACAGTGCTCTGAAGGCAAGTGATATATGAATTTATTGAATGGATGATTATTATGTCAGGTTAGGGTTAGTCTTTTCTTTTGGTATCAAGCACTGATTTATCATTTAAAACTGAAAAGTCAGGCAATCACAGCACTATGTCAAAGCTTGATGTCCCAGTGAATTTTCAAACATATATATATATACACACAAACACACATAAAGTATGTCCAGTGTATAGAGATTTTTGTTGCTACCAATAAACTTCTCTTTTCAGTCATCAAGAATGATTGTATAATTATTTTGTAAGCTGCCCAACTAGACTGATAGGCTGTTTACCTGAATGGTCAGAATGCTTCAGATCTAAGAAATAAATAAAAGAATGAGCTCACACTTAAATTTAATTACACCACATGATTTCCCCAAAAAAGGAGGCAGCAAACCAAAGAGGAAAGTGCCATGGATTCTTAAGGGGCCTGAAGAATGTCAGAGCCTGTTGCTGTGAGATGAGGACACAAAGGGCTCTCCTGCTGGTGAATTAACATGGTTCTGAAAAGGGATAAAGAGGTTCTCTACTTTTGAATAAAGATGGAACCAGAAAGTCCCTAGACACGGTGACAGACTTTCACTGGTTAATTGGGGTTTCAATGAGTTTCAACTGAAATGTTGCATCCAAAGCAGTTTGAAAGCTGACAAGAAGCATTCATTGAATTCATTCTAAGGAACTGTGGAATGCCTTCCAAGATCGATATTAAAGGGGTCATATGATGCGATTTCAATTTTTCCTTTCTCTTTGGAGTGTTACAAGCTCTTGGTGCATAAAGAAGATCTGTAAAGTTGCAAAGACTAAAGTCTCAAATCCAAAGAAATACTCTTTATAAAAGTTAAGAGTCAGCCACACCTACCTAAAACGGCTCGTTCTAACACACCCCACATACCTACGTCACTATCTGGGAAGAGTTGCATAACGCCGCCCAAATAGTGACGTAGGTATGTGGGGGCGTGTTAGAACGAGCCGTTTTAGGTAGGTGTGGCTTTCAGACCGATGAGCTTTGTAAAAATCGACGCGTTTCAGAAGGCGGGGCATAGAGGAGAAACAATAATGTACAGTATGTGGAAAATAACGTGTTTTTTGAACCTTAAACCGCATAAACACATTTCATTACACCAAATACACCAAATAATGTTCTTTTTAGCAGCATCATATGACCCCTTTAAATATTTCTAAAGGCATCCAAAGGTGCTCAGCAATCAAACAAAACCTCAAAATCACAGGAGTCAAAAATCAAAAGTCCGATCTTATACATCTAATTAGCTCCTGCTTAATCAGTATGGGGTTTTCATTGCCAGATTATCACTTGTCAACTGCTAGTACCATGGTGCATATGCCATGGCATGGTACACCAAAGTACATCAAAGAATAGAATGGTAAATGATCAAACAAAAATTGCCATGTTACTATGCCCAAAAAAACATTAATCTCATGGTGCTTCTTGGTTAATGACATATTTAGCCCCAAAACATGATGTTTCTAGGTACATATCCCAAAACATGGTACTGCTAAAGTGTCATGTTCAAAAAATCATGTTGGTTTACTTTGACCCCTGAAATCTTAAACAGTCTACTGGCTTAATCTCGTTACTTCTAAGAAGAACTATTTTCTCTCATGTCTCCAGACAGACACAGTTACAATCTGTTTACCTATGTTTGCCTTAAAAGAACAAGTTCAAAAAGCAGTTTTATTGATATTTAGGAGATTAAGCAAGGCAGTAAAGGATCACAGCTCTCTTCTCTTGTTCTGTTTCTTTGAATGCTCTAGTAATATAAGTTATCCCACCAAAGCAAGAGAAAATTATCTCTTTTGTTCAGCGTGACTTTCGACGATGTCAAAACCTAGATTCGACACAACTGAATTTAGAAGAACAATTACACGCAGCCCGAGAGGTAAACATAAAATATCTGTATTCCTCTTACCTTAACGGCGGTGAATTAACGGTCTGTTCGCTGATTAACGTTAGTGTTTAACTTCCTGATGTGGCTGAGCGGATCTCTTCTGTTCTGACGCTACACGACACGAGCCAGAAGGGAAGAGCCACAGGAGAAACGTTCAGCTTCACAATCAGAGCTCTGGAATACATGGAAAACATACAATATGGCATCGTTTAGAGACCACGATTCATAGTTCGGTGCTAGTCTCAAAGCAATATCAGGTCTGGCTCACTTCAGATACTTTTCTATTGTTTCTTAACCGCCTCCTTTACTCCAGCCCCTCGGGAAATTACAATGGCTCGGAATACGCCTATACGCCTGATAGTAGTCTAGGTCAGTGTTTCCCAACCTTTTTTTAGTCGCGGCACCCTTTGGAAATTTTAACAAACTTGTGGCACCCTACAAAATTAATTTTGTCACAATATTTGAATTTCTAACTTCGATGTGATAATTTGAAAAGTATAGATATTCGGTACAACAGGGAAGAACTGCAGAATATAATGTCATACAGATATTTTTAATATTATTATAAAATTTGTCCATCAATGGTGGCAATCAGTAGGCTAATTTCTATTGAAGAGACCAATTTATATGACAGATTTTATAGGCTTTTATACATATGTAAACATTATGTAATTACCATTATAACTAGCTATCTCACAATTTTGCTCACTCAGTGTATTTTTAATTTTACAGTGGGGTAATTTTGGTGCAGTAGCATGAGCTAGCTTGATTTCAAACTTTGAATTTAATAAAAAATGACAAGTAAGCAGTCAGTAATAAAATAAGAACAAATAAAGAAATTAATAATGATAGCACAAGTAAAAAATAACGACAGGCCTTCGAATTAAATAAATTGCTTTTTAGTTTTTCATGTAGGTCTAACAGTAGGGTTAAGATATTTAACTTTTTTTTTTTTTACCAATTATCCAAATAATGTTTAGTCCTAGAAAGCTATTATTATCAGAACACATGAGCATAAGGTAGCGGTTAGCAGATCAATGAATGAGAGGGCAGCTTTACCAGAGTTGCCCATATACCACACCATGTTACAACACAGCACGGCTATTGCAGACAGAAACAATACTGTACTACATCGATGTTTCCTGTCGCCTCAATTTTTGACTGGACTTTGCTGTTCCGATTCGCATGAACGGTATAGGAGTGGAGCGACTGAGCGGAGCGCACACGCATAGAGCGGGATAATATGCAGAGCGTCACACCACGTGAAAGTGAAACCTGAGCGGTGACCTACTTTTCGGCAGCCGAAATTTCGGTGCATCTCTAATTATTGGCGACATCAGAAATGGATATTATATAATAGATGCTTTTTTGAACGTTTTAGCTATTTAAAAATATTTAAAAAGGGTTTTTTACACGGCAACCCTGCTCTCCACAGACGGCACCCCGGTTGGGAAACACTGGTCTAGGTAGACAGCTCAGCTCACATTTTCTGTGTTTTGCCCTCTTTTTCTCTTTAAAGATGTTTAAATTTGACTGGAGAATCTGATTAACTTTACCCAATCAGTTCATGGAAGAGACCCTTTATGGGGTGGTGGGACATAGCTGGATGTTTCTTCAAATATGAGTAGTTTTGGCCCTGTGTTTCACACTCACATAAAATTTTTAACTTGTTCACAATGTTCAACATTGTATATTCATCACCAGAGAACTCTGTCATTTATGTTTTTTCTTCTGTCATGAACATTTCTACCTCAGTGTCATATGCACCACTTCAAGTTATATAGCATTCTGTGGAGGAAAAAATATTTTAAACCTTTTTTTTTTTCAGAATAAAAAGGTTTACCATCTATGGGTTGCTAATTCGTAGCTAGGATTTGTTTTTTTATCTTAAAGGGATAGTTCACCCAAAAATGAAAATTCTGTCATTAATTGCTCACCCTCATGTCGTTCCAAACCCGTAAGACCTTCGTTCATCAGAACACAAATTAAGATATTATTGATGAAATCCGAGAGTTTTCTGACCCTGCATGGACAGCAACGCCACTACCACATTCAAGGCCCAGAAAGGTAGTAAGGACATCGTTAAAATAGTCCATGTGACATCAGTGGTTCAACCGTAATTGTATGAAGCTACGAGAATACTTTTGTGCGCAAAGAAAACAAAAATAACGACTTTATTCAACAATTTCTTCTCTTCCGTGTCAGTCTTTGCCACGTGTTCACGAGAGTACCACGGCACATGCGTGTGGTCGGTGCTGCTGACGCAGGAGCCCGCGTTCTGATGTAGAACCTGGATGCGCTGTGGCTTTTCAAGCAGAGGAATGCACGCATGCGTCGTGGTACTCTCATGAACATGTGGCAAAGACTGACATGGAAGAGAAGAAATTGTTGAATAAAGTCATTATTTTTGTTTTCTCTGCACACAATTGTCGTAGCTTCATAAAATTACGGTTGAACCACTGATGTCACATGGACTATTTTAATGATGTCCTTACTACCTTTCTGGATCTTGAATGTGGTAGTGGCTTTGCTGTCTATGGAGGGTCAGAAAGCTCTCGGATTTCATCAATAATATCTTAATTTGTGTTCTGATGAACGAAGGTCTTACGGGTTTGGAACGACATGAGGGTGAGCAATTAATGACAGAATTTTCATTTTTGGGTGAACTATCCCTTTAAATACATAATTAAATAGTCTTTTCACATTTTTGTACAATTTCACAAAATTACAGCTTGAAAATTACACCAAATAAAAATATTAGGTTAGCCTACTTTGATTTTCTTTGTTTTGTGCATACATCATATCTCATTTTGATGAATGATTTAGGCCCAGCTATATAATTTTCACACAATAAATATTGAAATGGGTTATGTTTATGTTAGTCTTTGCTGACATAACAATAATAGTTTATATAATAATATAATTCATATTTGTATGATGCAATTTCAGTTTAAGACTGAAAAGTCACAAGGGACCATATAAATAGAAGCCTTTGGAAAAGTAGTGAAAATAAATGATGAAGGAATGATACAACACTTCCAGGACAGTTTTAATGTGATCTTCACAAATAAAAAGGTATTATTGTTACTACAAATCAGCCCTTGATTTGTAATATAATAAAGTCCAAAGATGAGGCCTGGCTGCAGATTAGCCATTATACAAATATTACATGAAGATTGCCAGTCTGAAATAGTTTAAATATGAAAATTTTGAGTCCAGGACAATAAAAAGATTCCATATAAGGACATTAAAGTATGAATTAACAGAAGTGTTGTAGTACTTATGTGTCAACTCTAGAGGGCTATATTGTGTCTATTATTGTAAATGAGCGAAGACGACGAGTATGGGATGCAATATTGTGTGTAAAAAAGAATGTTCTATAAATATACAATGTTCTAAATCAAAGTCAAAACAAACTGATGCATTAACAGTAACACTGTGTACTGCTATATTTTGAATCATTAAGTAAAGTTTAAACCATATCTTCTTTAGCATGTTCAGTATTTGCTGAACGTCACTTTAATCTGTCACTATATATTTTAACCACAATATAAAAGAGAGAGAGAGAGAGAGAGAGAGAGAAAAGTTCGAGAGCTTAGGCCAAGACCGAAAGTTCATGCAAATGCCTGACAAATACCTTGACTGTGTCTCATCCTTACCTAATCTGCCCTGCAGCATTCAGGTCTGTCTTTTTCCAGTCAAATTTTTGGATGTAATCCCGGTGTATAAAAGTTGGGAAATGCTGTACTGACTTGCCAGTGAGTGAAACATCTATATTAACTCAAGGGGGTGAAATACTTTGTATATCCTACAGAAGCTTGACCGAATAAATGATAAAATGTCTTATAATATACCAACCTTTTTATAAATTTTATTGCTCAAATTGTCTAAACTTTAAGTTAACCTTAAGTACAAATATTTATTTTAGCAAATGTATTGTAATTGAAATGAAGTTTTCACTCCACAAAGACAGCCCACTGTTCACTGTAATCCTGTTTCTGTGTATCTGTCCTGGTTTGTTTGGTTCTTAGAAACCAACTGTGACTTTTCTTGGCTGTAACATTTTAAAAGAAGTCTAGATTGAGACGAAGCAGACTGGAGCAGTTTAATCTTCAGGGAAACAGAGGCTAGGAAAGGCCAAAGGCCTCATCAGTGTCCTCAAATTGAGCTGGTTAGACATGGTTAGCTGGTTAGACAACACAACTGCTATATATTTTGTTGTGTTCAAGCCACTTAAATATATGTAAAATTTTAGTTTACTTAATCCATTTGTTTTGGGACATGTATCATTTTTGTTGCATCAACATACATTTTTAGTTCCAGCATGCTTTCAATGCTGGGTGCATGCTGGGTCAAGAGAGTGAATGTTGAAATTAATTATTACATAGTTATTACAACATAGTTATTTGTTGTGTTTTTGAGTGAAGTAAATGACTAGTTAATGTTTAATGTTTAGATATGTTGGACAAGTAAAAGAGTTACGTTTAAAAGATGCTGACGAGTAGAGGCTGAAGTGGCTACGTCACATTTTAAACTACTGTTAATGTATGTTGGTTTGCTTAATTAGAAATAGCTGGTTTAATGCCAGTGAAAAGGAATTTCATATTTGTGCTGTGCTAATTGCAGAAACTCTTTTAAATGTACAACATAAATGAACGTCAAGCACTAACAGATATTTCCATTTACTCAAAAACACAGACTTGAATATAGTTAACTCTACTTAATAAAATAGAGCTGATATAACTAAAAAAAAACACTGATTACGTTAATTTAAAAATGTGTTTGAAATTAAGATAAATTCATTTTGTGCAATCACTTACCTTAAAAAAATTAATAAAAAATATTTTTTAGTGTAGCCCCAACACAAAAGAATGTCATTTTAGCTATGGATGATCTTCCTTGGTTTCCCCAGTGTACTTCATACAGTACTGTAGCCATTATCATTAGAACATCACTGCCTCTGGGGCACAAGCACACAGCTCAACGACATTAATTGTGTTGTAGTACTGCTTCTAACCACAAGATAACGCTCTAACGCAACTGAAGACTCTCTTGTAATATGGTTGTTTAGGGTACTTGCGCCACTCAGCTGTGTTACTGTATCGCATACTGATATGCTGAACGCTTTGTGGACAGTCTAGAAGATAATGGCAATGAAATGGCTTCTTTTGTGAAGCTATCCTTCAAACCTAGAGTAAAAGGATTAAGTTTTTCATCCAGGGGGCCCCAGCACACTTTCAAGGGGGCCTTAAGATTTGAAATAAAACAAAACAAGCATTAAAATAAGCTAAAACGACAAAATATTTTCATTTTATTTATTTTTTAACTCACCCCCTCAGCAAGGAATTTTTTTTTATCTTTGAAGGACTATTGCCATTGTCTTAAAACACCTTGATATATCAGGGAAGCCTAATTTTAAAACATTTATTTCTTGACCTGGAAAAGCCATGTAAATTAATCAAATCACCAAGGACATTTTTATGATGAATATACATTTATGCAAACCTCTTAAATATTTGATTGGGTAGAAATTATAATATATAGTTGAAAAAAAATCATGGGGCCTAAAAATATTGTTGTGGGTTTTTATGATGAATATACATTTATGCAAACCTCTTAAATATTTGATTGGGTAGAAATAATATATAGTTGAAAAAAAATCATGGGGCCTAAAAATATTGTTGTGGACAATGGGCCTTAGAGTCAAAAACGTTGAGAGCCACTGGATTAAGGTTTTTTTCTTCTGCTCCTTTTCTTATGTTCCTCTGATGTTGCTATAGTGTACTTTATACAGGCGTTGGAGAGAAAAAAACAGGAATGTTCTCTTGGGGCCTATACGACAATGGAAGGCCCACTGTGGATCCTCTGCTGCATAGCTTACTCTTTGAGCCCAAATTTTGTTCTGGTCTCTGTGAATTTAAATAACAGCCCTGTCTTAATGCAAATCGCTCTAAGAGGAGAAAATTGATTTTTCTCTTACAGATTGCGGGTCTTAATGTTATAAAACCTCGATGAGTCACGCTGTCATTCTCTCTCTTCATTTCTAAAGAACAGTGTGGCGAGATATCTTTAAATAGTCTTTATTAACATTGGGAAATTTAAAACCCAATTTTCCCACATATAAATACAAGCATACTGACAGTGATCTATGTATCATAATACCCATCAGCAGTAAGGACCTTTTAAATATTACACTTATATTGTTATTGAAAATCGTAAGGAATCGAGTACATAATTGCATTTGGTAAGTCAACAAACAAAGGAAGATCTTCGTCTTCAAGAAAATCCTGAAAAATGTATAGATACGGGTTATTATAAGGCCAATACGATCCAAAAGCATTACACTGGTCATTGGAGAAATCCAGAGTTTACCTATGACAGGCCATAAATTGATCCTGTTCATCGACTGTTTGAGTACCTGACGGATGCATTGAGGTGGCTTGCACTAATCTGGCATACAGACGCTCACACTAATATTGCTCAGTGTATATTACAGGCCTAAAGCATATGCCACATCTACGTCTCAAAGTCTGTTAAATGTCAAGAGATTTTTAGGTCAGTGGTTGAGTATCCTGAAACTCTGACTGATTGAACTTTGAGGCAGTTTCCATGAAGGGAAAGAGGCAAGCCAATAACATTTGGCTACAACATATGGCTCTGAATATCTAGTCTTAAAATACGACTGAAGATCCAGTCAGTGTAATTCATGTAGTGTCCTCAGCAGCATAAGAAACGTCTATTAACGCCAACAGCCAGGCACACGAAACCAGCACCTTTAAAAAGTAGGAGCCTATATGCAGCCATGTTCTTTGCAGGCTGCTTATTTCAGGGGAAAATTCAAGGAAACATCGATAAAAGTACAGGTGGGTTGTTGACAATAAAATTCGGTAGGTTGCAATGGCACTGAACAGAATGAACCCACCTCAAAAATACAAAATCAAGTGCAAACAAAGGTTAATCATTCCGTGTAAGTGAGTGAAAGAGAGTCCTACAGTTGAGGTGTTGCTCGAAAGTACATCAGACTCTCTCGGCCTGAATCGGATGCTGTGTATTTCGTAAAAAGTGGCATCAAAGTCATGTTTTGAGGCGAGAGGTGGAGGAGTCTAGCTGTCCTCTATGAGCTTAGCTAGGTTGTCTCTCAGCTCTGTCAGCTCGAAGATCTTTCCATCCAGAATCTCCAGCAGGGTTTTGAGGTTCTTGCGAAGGTTCTCCTGGTCCACTTGACTTGACTCCAGACGTTGCTCCAGATCAGCCAACTGTTCCTCAAACTCCTTATTCCGCAAGTCTGTCTCCTGTAACACACACCATGTCTCTTCATTCTTTTATGCTTACCAAGGCTGCATTCATTTTGTGAAATATTATTACAATTTAAAATAACTGATTTCTATTGTAATATATTTTAAAATGTAATTTATTCTTGTGATGGCAAAGCTGTATTTTCAGCAGCCATTACTCCAGTCTTCAGTGTCACATGATCCTTCAGAAATCAATCAAATATGCTAATTTCAAGAAACATTTATTATTATCAATGCTGAAAACAGTTGTGCTGCTTAATATTTTTGTGGAAACCGTGATACATTTTTTTCAGGATTATTTGATGAATAGAAAAAAAAACAGCAATTTGAAACAGAAATCTTTTGTAACATTATAAATGTCTTTACTTTTGATGAATTTAAATTTTTCTTGCTGAATAAAAATATTAATTTCGTTCAAAATACACACTGACCCCAAACTTTTATATATATATATGTAAATTTTTTAGGACAGTCCGTACCTCTAACTTTTTGGTGAGTTCATCTTTCTGAGTTTGAAGCTGCTTTGCATTTTCTACTTCTTCTTTCAATCGCACCATTTCCTATGAAGAACACACAGGAAAGATGTTTTAAATAGCAGAGAAGAATCTAGCAGAGCTAATAAAACTTAGAATGAATGAATGCATTATATTATGACCATACATAATAACAACAACAAGTACCTCTTCTTTTGCCTTTAATGTGCACTCCAGCTCCTCTATTGTTTGGTTCAGCTCCGTTTTCTGGGATTTGATCACATTGGTTTGACTACTCTGGCTTTCCAATTCTGAAACCTGCAGACAGAAGAAGAAAAAAACGTTGTTGCTTGTCACAAATTTAGTTACAAAGATCTAAACTTAAGGGGCATTAACATTGAAAGTGACTTGGCAAAGTCTTTTTCTTTCTATGACAGTTGGTAAAGCCATGGAAAAAAAGTTCAGCCTTGTTTAAGTTAACTTTATGTGACAAAAACAGACAAAACAGCAACAGTAATGACCAATGAAAATACAGACACTAAATTAAACCATGGTGAGTGTGAACACTCCATCAACCTTGTAATAAGCCAACAGTTTTAGCTATAGTTTAAGACTAGACTAGATCTACTGAACCCCAGGATAGTATGTTCATGATATGGAGCTACAAATGGTAAAGGTCAACCCTCCCCTCCTCACCCGTTTGTGTAGCCTTTCAGCCTCCTCCTGATAAGCTGCTAGTTGCTGTTTCCATTGTTTGACGTTGGCTGTGGACTCCAGCAGAGCAGCTGTGAGCTTGGCATTGTTGCTCTTTAGTGTTGCAAGCTCTGCTTCCCAGTGTTTGTTGGTTGTCGGGCTGTAGAACAAAAATAAAAAATAACATTAAAAACAAACTTGAATGATTTATATCCTATTGTTAATGTCCATTTTAGACTGGGGATTCAATCTATAGACTAGGGGTTATCAGAGTAACTTAGTACCCTATAAGTATCCCAACATTCCACTGTGAGGGAGCTTCTTACTAAAATATAAAGGCAGCTACATATTTTCATGTATAAAGGCTTAAAGGGATAGTTCACCTAAAAAAGAAAACTCTGTCATTAATCACCCTCATGTCGTTCCAAACCTGTAAAACCTTCGTTCATCTTCAGAACACAAATTAAGATATTTTTGATGAAATCCGAATCTCTGCCGTGCATTCACGAGAGTACCACGACGCATGCATGTGGTGCTGCTGACGTAGGAGCCGGCGTTCTGACGTAGAACCCTGATGTGCTGCGGCTTGTTTACAAGCAGAGTAAGACTCACGCTGTACATAATGCATGCGTCGTAGTACTGTTGTGAACGTGCGTTGAAGACTGACAATTGATGAATAAAGTCATTATTTTTGTTTTTTTGCACACAAAAAGTATTCTCGTAGCTTGATAAAATTACGATTGAACCACTGATGTCACATGGACTATTTTAATGATGTCCTTACTAACTTTCTGGGAGTTGAATGTGGTAGTGGCGTTGCTGTCTATGCAGGGTCAGAAAGCTCTCGAATTTCATCCAAAATATATTAATTTGTGTTCCAAAGATGAACGAAGGTCTTACGGGTTTTGAAACGGTGAGTAATTAATGACAGAATTTTCATTTTTTGGGTGAACTATCCCTTTAAATATTGCAGTGATCCTCAAATCTGGCTCGCAGGATCCACGTTCCTGCAGAGTTTAGCGCTACCCTAATCAATCACACCTGAGTTTGCTAATCAATGTCTTCAGGATCATTAGAAAATCACAGGTAGGTTTGTTTGATTATAGGGTTGGAGCTAAACTCTGCAGGAAAGTGGATCTCGCGAGCCAGATTTGAGGATCACTGAAATATTGTGTGTAAAAATATTAAGTATGGTATTATAAATGCTGTTTTCTAAAACTGAACAATTGTCTTTTATATTGTAACAGTACTGAAGCCAACACAAATTTTTTAAATATTATCTTGAGAATATTGCTTTGTATTAAGTTGAGTTATAGACTAATATAAGATGCATAAATTTTTTGAAACAAACTAGGGCTGTAAATAGAATAGAATTTAATTGTATTATTTCTGACCAGTTTTTAAAGAGCAGACTTAAACAGTAATTTCATATATCTTAATATCTTGTACTACCATTCAAAGTTTTGGGATCAATAAGATTTTTATTTATTTATTTATTTATTGCTTTTATTCAGCAAGGGTGCATTAAATTGATCAAAAGTGAGTTAAGGCATTTATGTTACAAAACTGTTCTTTTGAACTTTCTTTTAAAAAGAAACAAAGAACTGAAGAAAAACTTCTTTCAACATTAAAAAATAATAAGAAATGTTTCTTGATCATCAAATCAGCTTATTAGAATGATTTGTGAAGGATCATCATGTGATACACTGAAGACTGGAGTAATGATGCTGAAAATTCAGCTTTGCCATAATTTTTCATCAAATAAGTGTTGCCTTGGTGAGCACGAGAGACTTCTTTCATACATTTAAAGATCTCATCAATCCCAAATGTTTGAACAGTATATTAAAACATCAACCCAAATGGTCCTCGGACCCCAGTTTAAGACTGTAGACCATAATGAGGACTGTGTGTTGAAATGGACGGCAGTTTAACCGTGACTGTAATTAAAGCTGGATTCGAGTACAAGAGTTTTTTTCATTTGACCTTTCTATATTTTCCAAAGACTTGAAATGCAGTTCAAGAGCAATTAACAAGGATTATTACAAACCCTGTGATCCAAGTTTAATGTCATTTGCATAAATATTACAATAAAAGACTGATGGAATGTGACAAGCTGAAATAGATCAAAGTAGAATGTCACCTAATGATAAAGAGACAGAAAGTCTCAAAGACAAAAGAAAGAAGCTAATTCTTTGGTTATGCAATGACCATCTCTCATCAGCCCATCTGTGTTCTTCATGTAGTGACAAACAAAAGCAAGCATAAATTTACAATGTGTTCTGATCCTCATGCACTGACAAAAAAAAAAAATCAAATGCTGAAACGATGATGCTGTCACAGGGCCAGCGAACACATAACCAATCCACATCTCTAAAACACTATGAGGAATCCCATCCGCTGTCATCCTCTTAACATCTCATCACACATCCCACTCCTCTGCCTCCCACCACGCACTCCACCGCAGCTTAACCACGCAACCTGTGCTCAAGACACGTGTAGAAAACCAGCACAGAGTCCTCAGCATTGTCGCCTACACTACGGAGCGATGCCAATTCCCTTTCATCTCCCCCAGTGCCACCACCTCTGCTGCGGCTGACGTGATCGCCTCCTCCCCGACCCCCGCTCTGCCAGACAACACCTCAACCCACATGCTCTGACTCCTACTGAAGCTGTGACACAACGGGCTGGAGACACACATGGCTATAAAGCGCCGCACACAAGGAGAAGAAATGTTCGTCTGCAAGAGAAAGAGAGGAGAGAAGATGAGAGTGAAGTCTTTCAGCTTCACGCTAAGAGAAACCGGGACTTCAGCCTGGTAAGTCAATATATGTTGTATATTATAGCCTGTTTAAATGTTTGTTCAGTCTTTATTTTTTAATCAAGAATTAAATATAGACTTCTAGATTTAACAGTTGTCATTTTTAAGACAACAAAAAAAAGGAGACACTATAGTCTTGAGGCGAAATTTCGCAAAACAAAATAATTTGTTGAGTGTGACTTTATGGACTTCACTATATAATTGATAGTTTAGTCAACAACCAAAATCACTGTAGATTTAAAAACTCAAATTTAAGGACTGTTAGCCTTGCATGTTATTTCATTCTCAATCTTAAAATTATATTTATGATGTATGTTTATGATGAATACATTGTTTTCATGTAATAAATTATTATAATTTGAATTCAAGTCTTTCAAGCCTCTCATTTCATATATAAAAAGTATTTGGACTTTTACGCTATACTCTAAAACATATCATGCCATTGCATTAGATATGAAATATCAATCCAAGTGACATTATTTTAAAGGGCCATTGTATATAAGCAGGTGCACAGAAGCATATGGCTGTCAGCATTACATAACTACAAAGAACAGCATAGTGTGACTGTCCTTCAAGCCTGCTGAATGTGAATCAATAAACAATCTCCATCTGATCGTTCCTCTATTCAGAGCTCCAACAGCCCAGTAATCAACATGCATATCATTTCAAAGGACTCACAGTGCCGCTCTGTTAAATGTATACATTTTAGGTCCCCAATAAAATGGATTGTTTTCCATACGCCACATAAAGAGCAGTCCTTAATGAAGTTTTAAGACTATTGATTGGCGTACCACACATTTTGGTGTACGTCTCATATTAAGCCCCACTGTAAATGTGATTCACTACACTGTGGCAACTGCCCAACCAGCCCCTCAACACTCACTTTAATGTACTGCACAAGACTGTGGGTGAGAGAATTACTGTTTGAAGAAATGCCTTCAAATCACTCACCATGTAATAAAAGCCAAAGCAGAACAAATACACTCTACAGGCTAATCTATGACCAATATACACATTTATACATATTCATCAAGCCACAGAAACTTGTGTGAAACAGAATTTTTTTAAGTCAGGTCATATTTGAGGGAATGAATAGTATTATTTACTTCAAAATCAGTCTCACTGATGAACTACTTGCTTATTTCATATAATATCAGAGGTATGAATCAGTCTTAGCAAAACTGAAAGGACAGTTTGCTTCACTAAGATCACTTACAAACGTCAACCAGTTTTACAGTAAATTCATTGTTAAAATACAAGTTGGAAAACTTCAGCAAACTGAGAAATTGAAGTGGAATGGCATTTAATGTATTAAATGTTTTCTCAGGTTTACAAATATCAACCTTAGAAACACAACTTGATACAAAAAAAGACCATAAAACAAAGTCACAAAGGATGCAAAGATTCTCCCAAAAAAGTTGCAGGAAAGATCAGAAAACGATTTCTCTACAAAAGATTTCAAAACACAACATCACAAGAGTTCTGCTGACATAAGTATGCATATCCATCTAAAAATAATAACAGATTTTCAGATATTTTTGTTGCATCTACAGTCATTGTTGCATAAGAATGAATTCAGTGAAAACATTGCAGTCATGTCAAACAGCTGTGAAATTCTGCTATCAGTAGGAGCAGACTTGGCAAGTGTTTAGCACGTGTCTGAAAAAAAAAGACAAAAAAGACCATATGAATTTGTTCACAAAAATATGAATTCACATGGACAAAACACAATCCTGTTTAAGGTCACATTGTAAACAAAAAGGTTGTGTTGACTTAGTTGGTTTTCTGACTCATTTTGCAAAAGCCAAACAGATGACGCCGCCTCCATCTTCACAAGTCACATTTGCTCTGGGCTGAAAACATGCTACTGTATTATATAATTATGACTTATCTGGACATATTATTACAGTGAAAAAATATATATAGTTATTGATGCATGCTTCTAAAAAGCATGACAAAAAATCGGACACAACATATAGCTGTCTGGAAGAGAACTGCAGCGTGGGTGGTTGAATGCGGTTTGGTCCACTGTGGATTTGCATCCAATGATCGGTTAGTATTTTTCAAGTGGCAGGTGAGAGTGAAACATTAACCTGAGATTATGTAAGAAATGGTGGGATGCTATTTTTGAACCTGCAGCACTGGATTGCTCAACTAATTAAAATTCAAGCATCTAGAGACTTGGTGAAATGGGCTCTAAACGTTGCCTTTGCAGTCAGTCTGAAAAAGCTGCTGAGTACATACTCGTGTACAAGTGTCTGAATGCTCATACTGTAAATAATTTAAAAGTGGTCGAAAAAGGCGCAATAAACTTGTGACTGTTGTGACACCACTTTCACTTAAAAGTTTAAGTAAAAAGTTCATTAGACTAGGGATGCATTGAACACCCTATATTAAAATTCAAATATTTTGTCTAAATTAAAAAAATCAAACACTAAAATCTAAAACCAATCATTTAAAGGGGTCCTATTATGCTCTTTTACAAAGTCTTGATTTTGTTTTGGGGGTGTACTAGAACAGGCTCTCATACTAGGTTGTTCGAAAAACACATTCTTTTTCACATAATTTACATTATTACAGCACCTCTCTCCCCAGTCTGGCATGAACGGCTCGTATAGTTCCTGTATCAAAAGAAGGCCCGCCTTCTGAAATACGAAATGTGCTGTGATTGGTTAGCTGGGCCAGTGTGTGCTGTGATTGGCAGCACTCGGCGCCTGGTCGGGAAATGT
>NW_015642610.1:1597677-1598070 GCF_001515625.1 Sinocyclocheilus rhinocerous
ATCTAGAGACTTGGTGAGATGGGCTCTAAACGTTGCCTTTGCAGTCAGTCTGAAAAGGCTGCTGAGTACATACTCGTGTACAAGTGTCTGAATGCTCATACTGTAAATAATTTAAAAGTGGTCGAAAAAGGCGCAATAAACTTGTGACTGTTGTGACACCACTTTCACTTAAAAGTTTAAGTAAAACGTTCATTAGACTAGGGATGCATTGAACACCCTATATTAAAATTCAAATATTTTGTCTAAATTAAAAAAATCAAACACTAAAATCTAAAACCAATCATTTAAAGGGGTCCTATTATGCTCTTTTACAAAGTCTTGATTTTGTTTTGGGGGTGTACTAGAACAGGCTCTCATACTAGGTTGTTCGAAAAACACATTCTTTTTCATTCA
>NW_015642610.1:1598381-1599831 GCF_001515625.1 Sinocyclocheilus rhinocerous
AGCTTCAGTGTAAATATTGCGTCAAAATCAAATAAATTTGAGCGTGATTTAAACCCGGATGATTGTAACCACTCTAAGTTTGTCTGCCTTGGGAAAGCTAGCGTGTCTGCGACATAGTGTTAACACTCGTTGCCTTCTCTAGTGCAGCTCAGCCAGGTCTCATCCCATTCGTCAATCTTTGTGATATCACAAATCCCGGAAAATATGCATTGTAGTCCAAACGAGTTGTTCGTTGTAGTTTTTGAAAAGTGATTTCTGTTAAATAAAATAAATCCTTTTGAAGTGGACTTTGAGCTTTGTAACTTTGCAGATCTTTTTTATGCTCAAACAGCAACATTACAGACTAACTAAAGTTGAAAAAGTGAAAAAGCATAATAGGACCCCTTTAAAATGCTACAAGTGAATTTAGGATCACTGCAGAGGATCCAGTGATGAGCAAGTGATGTAATGCTAAATTTCACCAAATCTGTTCTGATGAAGAAACAAACTCATCTACACCTTGGATGGCCTGAGTGTGAGTAGCAGAGTTAAATATCAAATATAGACTGACATCAACCCATACCTCGAGTCGATATCTCTAGCATCAGCTAAAAAACGTAAAAGTTTTAAGCAGAAATGAAAAAAAGAATTGTGTCAAATTAAACTAAAAATCATGTTATATCATAATTCTGAAAAAATTTGACATTAAGCCCCAGTTACCTGTGTGCAAGGGTCGGCGTGGTCGGGGAAAGGTCTGATTGGAGCATAGAATTCGGTGACACGTCAGACAGAGTGACGTCATCACCAGTGCCGTTGATTCGGCAGAAGTCCGCAGTCACGGGTGGAGTAAGAGGGGAATGAATGTCGGCAGGCGATTCCTGTGAAACACAATAAATCGGTGGGTTATTTGTTACACTCTTACATATTCAATACATAATCTTCTTTTACACATATAACCGTTAAGCTGCTAATTACAATGGTGGGATTTAGGAAAACTACATTTTTCGCAGAGACAAGGGATATCCCTTGGAGACTGAAATGTTGTGAACAGTCTTTACGGACGTCATTGTCATAGGCGGAGCGTGTGTAAGGCTGGGGAAGGCTTAGAGTTGGGGCAAAAATGCCACTAAATTGGACAAAAATGCCCCTGCACAAACAAATTAAATCTATTACGTCTGTTGCTAACAAAGTGAATATGAATAGACAGTGTCGATTGCGGCATTAAATTAAGATCTGCTCATGTTGCACCGTATTTCATTTTAGGCGTTTTTACAGTGTTGCGCATTTTAACCAATCACACACAATTCTGTTGAGCTTAGGAATGCAATGGCCAATCAGAAGCGTTCAGATGAGTCATCGTTCAAACTCATCAGTTATGTTGAGTGCGCGGGCGTTCGCTACCTGAATTCCGGACTCTTGCGAATTCTCTCATCATAAACAACAAAGCGCAGATGTACGTACAATGTAAGTA
>NW_015642610.1:1599921-1601166 GCF_001515625.1 Sinocyclocheilus rhinocerous
AATTCCGGACTCTTGCGAATTCTCTCATCATAAACAACAAAGCGCAGATGGACGTACAATGTAAGTAAGAGATTCATTTCACAGTGTATACAGTTTCAGTGATTATAACGATAGTTTTGTTGTTTTGAGAGTGCTTAAATTCGCGATAGATCAATGTTAGTGATAATGTCACTTTCTATATATAATTTATTCGCTGTTTGAATAAACGTGGAAAGGAAACGTTATATAGCCTAATTATCAATTTCTAACGTTTTTATTAAGATCATATTTGGGAGCACCTGTAATCACGTTAAATACAAATTCAGTCCCATTAAACATTTTTTATGTCTGGTCCTTGCCTAAAAACACGGGTTTATGATGTTTTATACATTTGGCTGCTTTTAGTCTTGGTCATTGTTCTACTGGTTAGACAATACTGATAAGAATAAATCGTAAATGGAAAATATACTGATTGCAAAAAACAATTACGGATTAGGATTTTTACTATTACTGTATATTTTCTCCTTGAATGACAATTTTGAGAGGTTTCGAATGATGGTTTTGAATAACAGATTATTCAAGCGAACTTCATTCCATGTAAACACAATATGCAACAGGACCACCCTCCAGACATTACAGGACATACCTGAGAGGGCGAACTTGCCAGCTCCATCTTTTCTAGAGACTTCTCCTTGGCCATCCTGGCTGCTTCCTTGTACTCTGAAAATTTATCTGCAAACTGAGAAGAGAAACAGGTTTTAATCATCACATTAAGTGAATTTTTAGTGACTGCTAGCTTGGTGCTGGTCTCGCTGGTCCAGCTGATGGAGCACATCAACCAGCATGATCTTTCTGCTGAAGTTTATTCGACCAAGAAAGTCTTGATGGTCAAGCTAGCTAAATAAAGCCTGATGCTTGTGACTATTCATTCTTGACTTTTTAATGTATAATATAGAGACAGAAATAAGGATATCATGTTTATGTGTTTAAATGGATGAACTATTCTAGGGTGGATATGCTGTATCTCTGCTAAAAAAAGGAGCAATGGTCACAGTTCCCAATATAGACTGCTCCCATTAAAGCTTCCAGAGCTCTAGAAGGACTGCAGCATTTCCCTCTGAATATCCAGCAGGAAGGTTTCTGTAAACTTTTGGGTCAGGGCTATGGACCATGGTGTTCCATTAATAATGTTTAAACATCAGATCTTGAGTGAATACATCTCAGAGAGAGAAGGTTTACAGCAGGGTTTTTTTTTTTTTGAGAAAA
>NW_015642610.1:1601347-1603835 GCF_001515625.1 Sinocyclocheilus rhinocerous
TGACATATTGGGTCAACAGCCAGCAGGAAATAGTGCTGATCCATTATTGTCTCGTCATACTCATACAGATCTGTTATTGGATACTGGAGTTAGTAAGTTCAGATATAAACTTAAAATGAAGCTAAATTTAAATAACATATCAAAATTATATATATAAAAAACTAAACTTAAAAATAATAATACGTTTTCCTTGGCAACTAACTGAAATAAGTTAAAGAATTAAAATGACTAAAACTAAAACTGAAATAAAAAAATCAGAGTGAATATATCTCAGAGAGAAGGTTTGTAGTATCTCAAAAACTGAGGCTTTTGTTATTAAAGAGACAGTTCACTTATTTAATATGACTGAATTAATCTGACTTAATTAAGTTACATATAATTATTATTTTATTATTATTATTTTTATTTTTTAAGTTAAACCAAGTAGAAATAACTTATTCTGTGCTATTTTATGATACTGTTATTGTGTGTTTTATCTTATTAGCTTATTTATTTATTTATTTTCTGGGACAGTACCCGTCACCAAGAGTAGCCAGAAATAATGTGTTTTTTTAACTTTAAACCGCATAAACACATTTCATTACACCAAATACACAAAATAATGTTCTTTTTAGCAGCATCATATGACCCCTTTAAAGAATTAAAATGACTAAAACTAAAACTGAAATAAAAAAAATCAGAGTGAATATATCTCAGAGAGAAGGTTTGTAGTATCTCAAAAACTGAGGCTTTTGTTATTAAAGAGACAGTTCACTTATTTAATATGACTGAATTAATCTGACTTAATTAAGTTACATATAATTTTTATTTTATTATTATTATTTTTATTTTTTAAGTTAAACCAAGTAGAAATAACTTATTCTGTGCTATTTTATGATACTGTTATTGTGTGTTTTATCTTATTAGCTTATTTATTTATTTATTTTCTGGGACAGTACCCGTCACCAAGAGTAGCCAGAATATTCTTGAAGAAAAATAATTTAATCATCAATTTTTTGTTCCATAGAATAAAGTGACAAGGATCAGAAACAACATTAAGGTGAGTAAAAGAACACAGCATTTTCAAAAGGATAAATAAATAATGGTGATAATAATTCACTTTCTATAAAGTAAATACAGCATATGTAAAAGCAAAAGAAACAGAGAAAGTGGAGAGCGAGAGAGAATTAAAAAGAAGGAGAGGAGGAAGACGAGAAGAGGTGGTGAGGTTGTCAACCCCCAGCTCCTGACAATGCATCATCATAATGCAGAGGAGCGAGAGATAGAAGGAGTGAAAGAGAGGAAAGCACTGCACAGAAGAAGCCTCCCACGCACCGATGACTGCACAGATCCTCATTAGGGCACAGTGTGTAGGTGTTCCCCAGCTCAGAAACACAGGGGGTGGAAGAGAACGAAAGAAAGGGAGAACAAGACCTCCAGAGACACAGTGAAGAAAATGAGAGATAGCAAGACCAGAAAGAGAGAGAGAGAGAGAGAGAGAGAGAGAAAAGGAGAGAGAGAAAGGGAGAGAGAGAAAGGGAGAGAGAAAGATTTCCACCCACCTTGGCCAGATGATGCTCAGAGGAGAAACCCAGCCCATACACTGTGTTGGCACGGCTGTCTGCCCACTGCCCAAACTTGTGAGATGTCTTCGTGAAGGTCATGTTCGGGGTGATAGTGCTGTTTATTATTGCCTGTGAGATGAAGAAAAAAACTTCTTAGAAAAGCCTGTTAAAAACATAAGTGCGCACTACTATAAACAATCTGGCCATGAAGCATTTAAGACGAAAGCTTGAGAGAGCAAAACAAAGGCTAAATAGGGTATATAACATGGACTGACTGGCATATTGGGTCAAAAACCAGCAAGAAATAGAGCATAAAAGAGTGTGATCCATTGTGTATCATCATATTCGTGCAGATCTGTTATCTGAGATGTAGCCTTGAAGTCAGTAAGTTCAAATATGGCCTTTGATATTTCAAATGTTGTTATTGGTAACTAAAAATAAAACATTTTATAAAAATAAATTAAAGCTGAACAGAAATCTTAAAAACTAAATTTACAAAAGTACATAACAAAATTAAACTAAAATTAAAACGAAAACTGAAAATATTCAAAAAAAGTGAATTAAAAATTAACAAATAATAGTATATAAAAAATAAAGAAAATAACAAGGAAAGTGTGTCCAGCTGAATTAATTTAGTATTTTGTTAGACGGGTATAAAAAAGCTTAGTTTACCGCGGCAGCCATCGCGTGACGGCCTCCTCGTGTGAAGTGTAAAGACCATCAACTCTACCGTGCGACTCCACCGGGCAGGGACACCGGCAAATGATAAGTATCGTTTTTTATTTCTCCTCTTTCCTACTACTTGTTTCACTTCTGTTTCAGTTTTTATAACCATTTCTTACTATGTGTAAGTAAGTTGTTGTTTTTTAGCATGTAAGTTTGGCAGTGTTATTTTTTAGGATTACTGATAAACTACTGTCATTTGATTTGTATTATTTGTATTT
>NW_015642610.1:1603927-1609063 GCF_001515625.1 Sinocyclocheilus rhinocerous
TTTTTTGGTGTTTGGCTTAGTGTTATGTTAGAATCATTATTATACTCTTATACCTTTTGTTCTTTACTATTTTGAATTGTTTTTAGCTTTATTTTTTGTTTTTCATTTATGTTAAGTTTTGAAATTTTGTTGTATTCATTTGTCATTTTTATTTAATTTCTTTATTTTTTTAAATGTGTATAAGTAGTATTTATAAAGTTTTAGCTTTTAGTTTTGGATCTGTTTTTAGTTGTTTTAATACTACAATTGATTGCTTCTGTTGTCCTCATTTGTAAGTCGCTTTGGATAAAAGCGTCTGCTAAATGACTAAATAAATAAATAAATATAAACAATAATGAAATAACATTGGATATTTCTCTATCCTGCTCCCTCACCATTTGCTGATCATTCTAAAGAAGTCATTTCACATTCTTTGCACAGATTTTAGGGAAAATCTGCAGAATTTTTCAAGATTAATTAAAATAGTACATTTTCTCACAAAAACGTTGAAAGTAATAGCTTTTATTAATATGCTCAAACTAGCCAATATAGTATAATATAGTATAGTCAATTTTATCCCTCCATTTAAAGGGATAGTTCACCCAAAAATTCTGTCATTAATTACTCACCCTCACGTTGTTCTAAACCCGTAAGACCTCCGTTCATCTTCGAAACACAAGCGCAGATATGTTTTCTAAGTTTTTACGCTTTGATTTGAACGAAAACAACATATCCGCGTGATGCAGCTGACACAGAATAGCATACGCTGTTTGCGTTCAGTGGATATTCTCCAAAATGGCACCAGGGTGACGCGGAGGAGACGAATTGATGAATAAAGTTGTTATTTTTGTTTTCTTTGTGTACAAAAAGTATTCTCGTAGCTTTGTAAAATTACGGTTGAACCCCTGATGTCACATGGATTATTTTACCGATCTCCTTGCTTCGTTTCTGGACCTTGATCATGGTAATTACACTGCTGTCTATGGGAGGATCAGAGAGCTCTCAAAGTTCATCAAAAATATCTTAATTTGTGTTCCGAAGATGAACGGAGGTCTTACAGGTTTAGAACGACATGAGGGTGAGTAATTAATAGAATTTTCATTTTTGGGTGAACTAACCCTTTAAGGCAAGTCATGTCACTCGGCGGCCATCTTTGAAATGCCTCTCAGGAATGCAAGTGCAGCTCCTATCTCTTTGAATGGGGAAACATCAAATTCTCCAAAATTGTTTCACCAAACTTACGATCAAATTTCATATTTGAAATCACCAATGAAATCTGACAACAACTGCCTCGTAAATGTTATTTCTTTTGCTCAAATAGAGTTTAAAAAAAGCTTATTATTCAGGCTAGACCAGCCAGTGTGCATGCGCAGTCCTAAGCGTGTGTTTCAGAACACCAACTGTTTCTATAGCAACCGGGACTTCGGCAGCTGCAGTGACGTGCTGGCTTTACCGATTAGCGATTGGCTCTTTTACACAAAAGGCAGGGCTTCCTTCAATAGAGTGTCCATATTGAGCGTGCATTTTTTCCCCATTCAAAACTATACGAGTGACATATCTTGGGTATTCTATAGTCTTTGGTATAGTATAATATAATATAATATAGTGTAGTGTAGTGTAGTGTAGTGTAGTGTAGTGTAGTATAGTATAGTATAGTATAGTATAGTATAGTATAGTATAATATATAATATTTCACAGAAAAAGTATTCTCAGAAAAAAAAAAGAATAAAGTGGTCTCTGGGGTGATACCATGGTAAAAAAACTAAAAAGGTACATTATTGTACCTTATTTACCCCTAAATGTCACATATTAGTACCTTTTGAAAAGGTAAAAGTGACAGTTTTTTATCTTTTTTTCTGAGAGTGAAAGGGCAGGGGATATGTGGAACATCATGAATGACAGGTGTTTAAACAAATCTTTGGCCACACATTCTGTGTGGATTTAATGACGATGCTCCAGGATGACATTCAAAGATCAATTCTGAAATAATTAAATCCCTTATTTGCTGTATAGTGAGCAGTCCGTCTTAAAAATGTTTCAAAAATGTCTAAATGAGATGGTCAGGACATGGTCAGAAATGTATGCTCACAAACACTTAACTGCCTTCAGTACATCTCAAGATATTTCCTGCGTTATAAGCCTGTGAAATGTTATTGATGAAATGACGACAGTCACTGGCAGTGAATGTGTTTGTGTGGGTGTGAAACCGAGAGCAAATAAGAAGGGAGGAAAGAAGGAGAAGGAGAAGAGAGAGGAAAGAGATGCACTGTGAATGTTAAACATTCTGTGCAATAAATCACACAATTATAATTTGAGCATCCAGAGATTCAGGCATCTTCACAGCAAAAAAATCCTGATCTTAATCAGTATCAGTTTTCCAGTTGAAGGAAGATCTAAACATCTGTACATAAATGTGTATTAACAGGGAAATTACATCGATAGTAAGCCTTCATGTCATGGTGTTTATCCTGTTGCAGTGGCAGATATTTTTGACTTGTTTTAACTATAAGCCTCATATTCTCATATATTTTTTGCAGTGTACTTCTTTAAGATGGGTAATGTAAAACATGGATGCAATAGATGGATGCACAAAGCATAGCGATCCATGAAGACTGCGTGGATAAAAGGTCTCGAGCGCTCTCATACTCCCACACACTTCCAGAACAAGGCCAAATGGCCACACACAAACGTGTAATTTCAAGAGAGAAAATCGACAGTGCTACCACTGTCAGCTTCCTGTGTGTGTGTGTGTGTGTGTTACACATGTTATACAATCATTCCCTCAGAGAGGCTGGAAGGATGAATGCTGTTCCCTCTGTTCTATACTTCCAGTAGTTAGCATTCCCACAGATATTAAAGGTTAACCTACAGAGCACAACAGTAGAGTTCTGGAAGTTAAAATCCCATTCATTTTCAACTGCACATACTGTACATCTTTTAAAACAAATGTGCTATGAGCTCTGAGCTCTGAGGTTGTTAAGTGATGTGCCTCTGTGGAAACCAGAAATCAGCATGATTTCAATTTCATATCATTTTTAAGCAATGAATATCTGGTAAATTACACAAAATCCTGAAGAGAGATCCACCAATCATGAAGTTGCTGTTACCATAGTAATGGGAATCGGTGCAACAGCAGAGCTCAAAAGTGATAGTCCACATGTCCATAGTTAATTTTAGTTCTCAGTACTCTGAAACAAGCATCCTTTCAGACAAATAAATACTCAAATGCTCATTACCTGTAAAATGACTTTTTGCTCAATTCCTCCACATAGAGATGACAATGACGACTAGAATTAAATTATCACATGAATAAATTATAAGCATATTAGAATGATTTCTGAAGGATTATGTGACACTGAAGACTGGAGTAATGGCTGCTGAAAATTGAGATTTGCCATCACAGGAATAAATTACATTTTAAAATATATTCACATAGAAAACAGCTATTTTAAATTGAATTTTTTTTTCACAATCTTACTATTTTTACTGTATTTTGATCAAATAAATGCAGCTTTTGTGAGAATAAGAGACTTCTTTAAAAAAATTATAATAAGTACCGACCCCAAACTTTTGAACTTGGTATTTTTAAATTAATATTCACAATGAATGGGATGAATAATTAATTCCATTATTTAAAAAAAAACAAACAAAAAAAAACCATACCTTCATCTTTTCAAATGTTTTATTGTATAGAAACAATTGATGTATTGTTGTAACTGACATTAGAGCTAGTTGGGTTTCCTCCAAGAAATATTTATTGAGGACATTTTTTAATTGCCTATGAAGAAAATGAATGGGACAAACACTTCTGAATCACTAATGTGCTCTATGCAGACACACCTCAATCCAAGTGGATCCCTCAAGGCACATAATCAGTGGTGAAACTGAGCTTTTGGAACACATAAAGTAAAAAATAAAATCAACAGCGCTTTCAAACCTAGAATTGCAGTATAACAAACATAGCAACACACTAAAAAAAACAAACCCTATAGTATAATAGCAACAAGTTTTACTGTACATGGGCAAGCAGCTCATTATTTTCTCCAGAAAATGTACAAATATAATAATCAAATTACTTAACAAATAAACTAAATGTTTTCTAACAAATCCATGTTAGTGTTTGATAATCTGCATCAGCATGACTGATGATTGTGCTGTGCTTAATGAACACATTAAATGGGCTAAATCAAATGAAGTGATAAGCATGTGCATGAGTGGTAGTCCAGTTCAGGAACTTCACAGTTTGAGCCTTTCCATGCTCTCGTGTATGTGCTGCTCAGCGAATGCTGTGTATGTTGAAGCTGGTATTTGTCTTTATTTTCAGATGCAGACGGCTCGGCTAGAGCTCTAATCAAGAGTCCACGCATCCTGCTGTATAATCACTCACTTCAGGCTTGTAATTGCATGAGAACAGCTGAAAGCTGTACAGTGGGTGGACAGCAGCAAAGAACAGTGCTAATTCTAACGTCTCTGTTGGTGGAAGAAGCTGTCTGTTTCATGCCACTTTTGCAATCTGTCAGGGGTTAAAATAGGGCAAGGTGTCACAATCATGGCCTAGCGGTTAGCGACGCAAGTTTGTGTCCGGCGCATTGCATTTGCACTTTTCTGGCATTTCATGTCACCTCCCAAGCAACAAGATATACAATGAAAAAACTTGGTGTAGAACTTAATTTTCTTTAAAGAAATGGCAAGTAACAATGTGAAATTAAAGCTGAAATTTTGAAGTAGAAAGACTAAAATATTATTTTCTTGTAAAACTAATAATCTTTGTTTTATTTAGTATAATACTCAAAGTTAAAAATACACCCTATTGTACTGTGTTAATATGGAGGAATTTTCCATATTGATTTTTAACAGGTGTTTTGTATTTGGAATTACACATTGCATAGTGTAGTGTTTTCAGGTTGATAATATCTGCCAGGACAATATCCGTTGTTCTACAGATTTTCTTTTCAAAAAGTAGTTAAAATCTACTAAATTTAAAGGTCCCCTGAAGTGCCTTGAAACACGCAGCATTATTCTATGTGGTGACGTAATTTCAACTGAAACAGGAAGAGAGGGCGGGACATATCGAGCAGCCCCGCCCCCTTTTTAAAATAGCCAATAGCGATTAGTTTATATCTGCTCGGGCCAGAGCCGTTGAGCTCGGTAAAGCCG
>NW_015642610.1:1611494-1615295 GCF_001515625.1 Sinocyclocheilus rhinocerous
TCCCTGTCCCCTATATAGTGCACTACGTGCCATTCACTGTACAGAAAATACTAATTCTGAGGACAAGTGACCGATTTCAGCCACGGCTTCAGCGTCTATTTTATAGTGTAGGGGGCGGGCGCTTCGGATTCTAGAGAGCATTTGATTGGTCAGAAGATTTGATGAGAAGATGAAGTACGATGTGATGTCAAAAAAATCGTAGAGCCGTTTTGGCGGAAGTGACAAACTGCAAGCTTTGAATGCTTATATCTTATAAATGCGAATTTTGTCACTGTTTTGGAGCACACTGCCTTATAGATAACCTTAAGACTAACATATTGATACTAACACCCAAGAAACTTTAATTTTGATTTCATGGGGACTTTAAGATACTTAAATGTCATTTAAAATATATCCTCATGTTGTGCTGTGGTCATTTTGACCCAGAGAAGATTTCCTTCTTCCTGTTGATGTTATCGCACTGGACTAAAACTGACTTTGCTCACACAGGGTATAATAACTTCCCTGAAAAATGTTGATAACTTTTGTACTTTGTTTTACATAAATAAATTAGGGTGTACAAGAGTCACACGTATGCTGTCATGATGAACCAATAATGTCGCACTGAGACTTGATGGATGAATCAGTGAATCGTTTTTCAATCTGTTACTTTATATGAAACATTTAAACAAACCGTTTCGGTTTGAAAACAGTGATGAAGTGTGTAAAGTGATGATGCTACACTACTACTGCTAAAACGCTGCATGTAACTGGAAAAGCTTCACTATTTTGAAAATGACGAAGCTATGTAATAGCATACTACTAAAAAAATATAGTTCAACTAGTAGTGTTTCTGCTTTTGTTATTGTTTCTATTAATAAAATGGCAAAAATGTGAAAAAGAAAAGTCCTCAAAGAAAAGTCCAAACTAAACTGAAACTGCATTTGATCAAATACTGTCAAGTGAAGTTATATTTAAGATAATGTGAAAAGCACTCAGTGGATAGAGACCTTACTGCTGGCTGTGCTACTGCCTATTAAAGGTCAATAGTGGTTCAGATAAGGACAAGGCTTTAGTGACAAGTCCCTGTCATTCAGAGTGACAGGACCATATTCAGCTGTGCCATACAAAAGTAAGGGCAGATTAAATTGCATAGGGGTAAAGGGAGAAAACACAGACATGGTCAGAGCTTAAATATCATGTCAGGCTTTACATGAGCTCTTCAATCAATGTAGCATCCTGCTAATACCTTCAGCCTCTGTGAGCCGTAACTGAAATTCCCTGCAGGGCTCAGACTTGACTTGAGACCAGACTCTAATTACAGCTGCTGCGCTGACCCCATTCCCTGCCCCAGTCTCATAAGGAACAGTAACATTTAAAGGCATTATAATTCTGCATGCAACTGCGGATCTCAATATTTTGTAATACCACTACCTAATTTCTTTGCAAAAATGTATGGGGGTGGTACCACGGGACAGAGATCATATCAAAAGATAAAACATAGTACTTTGATGATACTAAATGGTTACCATATTTATGTACCCTTGTATTTTGATGATACGCCAAAGTATTCCAAATGATAACACGGAATGACCATGGTATTTTTGGTATTTTTTTGGGTACTTTTTGGTACTTACTGGTTGATAGATAAGTTTAGACTGCTAGTGTAGAGTTTTAACCACCAATGAAATGCTGTATGTTAAAGAGGTTATGGGATGGGTAAATGACAATAGTGTCCACGCACTTGTACGGCACTTTGGGATGCAGTAGTTGCATCACAAATGTGCTTTATTAAAAATAAATAAATAAATAAATTCACACTCAAAGTTACTTTTCACATTCATATAGGCTTTTAAATGTATTTTTCATGGTAAAAGCATTTTTACCCATTAAAAATACCATATCACATTTTAAAACAGAGGAATTGTAGTGATATGGTTACATTGATTGGCATGAAAAGGTCAAATTATCGGATATTTTCAGAGACTTATTGACTGTGACCAGAGTTGGGCAAGTTACTTCCAAAATGTAATACATTATATATTACTAGTTACTGTCTTTTGAAAGTAATTAGTTACGTCACAGTGTCTGCAGGGGTCCACTCAATTCCATTAGTTTATCAAGGCTTTCTACATTTTTTAAATTCATGTACATTGTGCAATGGAACAAAAATAATCTTATTTATAAATTAAAAACATGCTCATCACAGAAAAGGTGCGTTCAAGTCATTGTAGCTATAGTTTGCATTTCAATGTATTTTTTAATAAATGATAGATCTGGACAAAAAATGAGCATCATATTGTTGACCTTATGGTACGTTTAAGGCCTACACAAACTCAATATGGATCAAACAGGATCAACTGCTGATAAACAGTGTATGCTTGGTTGTGTAGGTGTCACAGTGCAAAGTGCACTGGTTCACATGTTATTTCTGTCTCTGAAACCAAAAGCTAAGGGGAGGGTTGAGCATCCCAACTCACAAGCACATTCAGACATACTGTGGGAGCTATTTTAAATCCTCCTCTGCTGAAGCTTAGGAACCGCCGTAAGGATATGGTTATGACTGCACATGAAACATTCCATGTGATTGGCTTTCAAATCATAAAATGTTTCGGAGATTTTGGTGTTACGGTTGAAAGCAATAGTTTGTAGTGTGTCCACTCCTGCAGGAGCAATGCTTGTGAATCATACATTAATTGTGTCCAAGGGTTGGTGATTTGGCGTATTTAACCATATGGCTGATATCAACAGTGAGTTTTCAGGAGGATGGTGGATGTACATGATCTGCAGTGGTCTGATTCCAAGTAGTGTGGACAATTACATAATCTACATCAAAATAAATGGGTAAAACTATGAAAGCCTTAGAGTAAACAGTCTACGGTAAAATGGATGGACTTACTCTAGCGGATGTAGAGTCGTTTCTACTGTCTATTGATGTTTCCTGGATTATTGGGCCATTACATCCACTGTATAAGGATGCACAGCAGTGACCAATTCAAGTGCATGCTGCTCTCCACAGGGAGAGTGAACTAATCCACTCCTATCCAAGGGAATATGTTTGATTGCAATCTCTAGCAGGTCGGTCCTGCGCATATTCAGTTCTCTTGAGCAAAAAAAGGGTGCTGCTAATTCAACTGATGCATCAAAGTCACATTCTATTTTTGAGATTTGGAAAGCATTATCAGATGTTTTTCCTGGACCGAAGACAATCCTTTAATCTCCACCAAGTCCTTTGCAGTCCCATACACTCTTAAAATTACAGGGATGCCATAAAATAATAATTTTTGGGTTGAACCTTTTGTGGAATGGAAAGGTTCCATGGATGTTAAAGGTTCTTCTGTGAACATTATCATCATCTTGGGCAACAAAAAAAACAGAAAAGCACATGGACCGCAAGCAGGATGGAATAATCACTCTCTAGAATAATAGGCAATCATCACGGAAGAGAACAAAGGAACACTGCTGTCTCACTCTGAACTTTTCTCGTTCTTCTCTGCACAATTACACATTTATCCTCATTCCAAGTGATACATACATGTCACCAGCAATTACATTAGCATTCACACAGCCAGAGCTGAACTGTGACACTTCTCAGTAAGGTTCAACTAGATAACATTAGTTAATGCATGAGGTATCATAAATGAACAAATAACAACAATTTTTACAGCATTTATTATCAGTTAAAGATAGGGCTGGGTATCGAGTTCGATACTTTTTAGGCACCGACCGAATTGCCTCGATACCATCGAGTATCGAAAAACGTCTCGTCGTTCGGTACCAAATTTCGTTACCTAAGGGTTTAATTTCATCAGCGTCAGTAAG
>NW_015642610.1:1615806-1616312 GCF_001515625.1 Sinocyclocheilus rhinocerous
TGGTATCGAAAAAAGTATCGTTCAGGAACTGGTATCGAAGTCAAGGTATCGGTATCGGTATCGATATCGAAAATTTTTGAACGATACCCAGCCCTAGTTAAAGATGCACTATAGAAAATCTTCAGGGTAAAAATTTAAAATTTTCAAAATTAAGCAAGAATATTATAAATCAGCGAACAAAAGTGTGCTTTCCATACTCTAATTTTACTATGGTAACCCTTACGAAAAAGAAGTTTATTCAAGTGTGCTATTAGTATACTTCTTTTAAACTAAAAATAGGAAAGTATACTTTTAGTCTACTTTTTATGTACTTCTCAGAAATGGGCTTTATGTACTTCTCAGAAATATACTTAAAATGACATTTAAGTATACTTGACTTACACTTAGAAAAAGTCTAAATATATTTCAGCTATAATTGTGCTCCTAGAATCCGCGTTTTCATTGTTATACTGTAGGGGGAGCTAGTACACATATTCTGTACAGAATTTCCAAAACACAAGAGAAGT
>NW_015642610.1:1617141-1671498 GCF_001515625.1 Sinocyclocheilus rhinocerous
GTATACATATCAGTTCACTTTTAGTATAGTTGCATTACAAACTAAACATTTTGATGTAAACTAGTTGTGTACTCAAAGTTTACTACTGTTATACTTAAAGTATACTTAAAAGTATACTTTTATATACTAGAAAGTGGGCCAATTTAGTCCCAAGGAGTATTGAAATAGTACACTTACAAGTATACTACTAGTACACTGATATTTGTATACTTACTACATAAAGTATACTTTAAAATATACTTGAACTTTACTTAAGTATACTTACTAAAATAAACTTGAAGTATACTACTTTTTGGTAAGGGAAGCTAAGACAGAGACATGAGGGCAAAATAAATGCACAGCAGGTAAGGGCTTAATTGATGAAGGGCAGGTGAAAGAAATCAAATCAAGACACATGAGGAGAAACTAAGACACAGAGAACATGAACACAACAAAACTGTGACAAACAAAAACGCGTCGACAAAGAGTCTAGAGTGAAAGACAGGTGCAGGTGAAGGGATGGGGACCAGTGACCGGAGACAACAGGGATAAGAGGAGATGGTGAAGGGATGGAAGATGGAGCAGGTAGGACCAGGGAGGCGACGATGGAGGAAGGAGCCAGCAACCAACCCGGAGAAGGGCGAGACAGACGATGACAGACAACAGGAGGAGATGGGATGGAGAAGGCAGGAGGAACCAGGGCAGTG
This sequence comes from Sinocyclocheilus rhinocerous, assembly GCF_001515625.1. NCBI lineage: Eukaryota > Metazoa > Chordata > Actinopteri > Cypriniformes > Cyprinidae > Sinocyclocheilus > Sinocyclocheilus rhinocerous. The sequence goes on from NW_015642610.1 coordinate 1,617,828, forward strand.
AAGACGGAGGGAGGAGCCAAGAGATGGATTGTGAGCCAGAGCAGGAGGAACCCATCAATAGATCACCAGAGCCCAGCCAAAACGCAGGTCCACGACAGAGTCGCAGGAGGGAGTAGCCATGGTGGAAGCCAAGGAGGAGGATCTAGGGAAGCAAGCTTCTGCGAGGATGCAGGCGATGGTGACCCAGACAGAGCCGAGCAGACATGGAGCCTGGGCTACACTGATGATCCAGAGGGCCAAGGCACAGCAGCAGACTCCGGCAAACGAGGTGGAGACGTGGCTCCGGAAGACCACGATGGAGCCGGAGTGACTGAGGACGAAGGCAGAGCCTGGGGGAAGGAGGAGCCTGACAGAGCCAGAGGGATGGAGTGACGAGGCAAAGATAGAGGAGTGGAGTCCTGAGGCGGCGGATGACTGACGACTGACCAAGGTAGAGCCGGATGGATGAGGGAGCACAGTGGAGCCGGTGGGATGATGGGCCACGGTGGAGACGAGGGAGATAGGAGCCAAGGCGGAGCTGATGGATCAGAGGACTGGGGTGGAGACAGGGGAGCCTCATGCCAAGGCGAAGCTGATGGTAGGAATCCCTGATGCGGACCCCTGGGCGAGAGTAGGCTGAGGGTGTGCCGAGGGGGTGATGAAGAAGAGTTCAATATATTTTAATTATCCAAATAACAGGGCAAAATCTACTGTACACATACATACTAGCACAAACTGACAAGACCAGACATCAGACAGAGACAAGAGGGCAGAATAAATACACAGCAGGTAAGGGCTTAATTGATGAAGGGCATGTAAAATAAATCAAATCAAGATACATGAGGAGAAACTAGGTCACAGAGGACATGAACACAACAAAACCTTGACATTGGTTCTATTCATTGGTTGTTGATTGGATTTTGTAATGTGGACATTGCACTCTTAAAAATAAAGTTTCTTCCTTTAACATCCACTGAACCTTTCCACTGCACAGAAGGTTCTTTATAGTGGAAACATCTTTATTTGTTTATCTAAATGCTCTTCACAGTAAGAAAAAAAAAGATTCTTTAAGAACTGTTCACTGAAATGTTCTTTAGGGGGAAAAAATTAAACCACCCTTTTGGAACCTTTATTTTTAAGAGTGTAGGAAGTGACATGGGAGGTTTTCTGAAGCCCACTACAGTATAACCTGCTCATTGGCCCTTTCCCAACATACTACTCTAAAAACAACCGGCCTCAAATCAATGTCAAAGGTCATCTGTCTTGACTACTGTATATTCAGTCATCAGCAGATGGAGCTTTTCCATACCATTACCATACCCTACAATCCTCTGACCCAATTCCACAGATTACACCCTTCAAATCCCGGGAAGAATCGCAATCAATCCCAATAAATTCCATCGTATTATTAAAATATAGGATCAGAAGTGGGAAGCATAGAATAGAGAAAGGGGGCAATAGCCCAAGCACAAATACAGATGGTTTGTTGCTTATATTCCCAGGATAATTAATCACCATATTCAATTACATTAGCGTGCTTCTAATCAGCTGCTGCTGGGATGATGTGCAGGAATGAGAGAAAGGAAGACGAAGGAGGAGAAGCAGGGATAGCTTAGTTGAGGTGGAGGAGAGAGAGAGCTGGGGAGAATAATGAGGAGAGCTGAGGAGAGAGAGTATGGAGAAGTGCTTACACTGCACCACGGAGGTGGAAAATCTCTGAAGAGCATCAAAGGCTCGTTGCATAATTAGCATTTAAATTCGATTAAAATTCAGTTGCAGTCACCATACATGGGTGGTTCACATGACATCACATGCTTTTTTGTCCATAGGGTCATAACCATTAAAATGTAGTAACTTAAAATATATGTTTATATTGTGAATGCAACCCATTAGCTGAGATTATTACTTACATACTCTGTTCTCACTTGAGTAAAACAGACTTTGAAGTTAATATACAAATGCCAAGTGCAAAGAGAACAAGTAAAGGAAATGAATTACAGGCATCTTTGGGGAAACAATGAAACAGTAAATAGACTGGAACCAGTCATATTGCCACATTAGTGAAAATGACTTAAAATTAGTATGGATGTTTATAAATGTATATGCTTATGAACTTGTTTGGATACCAATTTTTATAAAACATTTTCTTATTATAAATATCTTATGGTGTGACAAACATACTTGGTGTCATTCATAAAAAATAATCAAATTTATTTATCAAAGTACAATAAAAATGCTTAAAATTGTAATAGTATTCTGTGATGTTACAACAAAAATTGATGTGCATTAATGAATGCTTTATTTTTTAATGACTGAAGTGAAAAATAATTTGTACATACTTGACCAGTATATAATCTGTCACACATAACGTCTTCAATGATTAGCACAGAAAATATGACAAAATTAGGTTACAGTTTTGTATTTTCATAATAGCCAACAGTATAAATGACATGATTTTCATATCTTGTTTGGTAAGATTTTTGCATTTCATGTTTCATCAATTCATGGTTAAATGTCAACAACCGACACAGAAAAAATAGGATGGCAGAACAACCTGAATTTATAAAAGGAAAATGAACGCTCAATTTCATTCTAAAATGTTTCTGAAAGCACAAACCCTCAGAGCAATCTAAGAAAATGTGAATCACTTAAAATGTTGTTACAAGCAACTATTAAACAATTCTTTGCTTAGTTTGAACAGATTGATCATACAATCCACTGGATTCAACAGTCAAATGTATCTCAAAGCTAAGACTGTACAATGTTAAATGTAAGGGATAGTCAATTATTTAAGGAATCAAACATAGCCCAGCTCTATATTAACATCAACACACAAGGGAGATGATTTCTCACCACCCACCTTCAACCCACCACCATCCAGAGCTGGGCGGCGTTATGCAAATCTTCCCACATCGTGACGTAGACATGTGGGGGCGTGTTAGAACGAGCCGTTTTAGGTAGGCGTGGTTGACTCTTAACTTTTATAAAGAATATCTCTTTGGATTTGAGACTTTAGTCTTTGCAACTTTACAGATCTTCTTTATGCACCAAGAGCTTGTAACACTTCAAAGAGAAAGGAAAAATTGAAATCGCATCATATGACCCCTTTAACAATATTTATCTCCGAAGCACAGCTTATATTTTCCATCACTTTAATTTCTCAATGCGTTCAGCAGGTGGAAGACCTTTGAAAAGCCCCAACAGCCCCTATACCACATTTCTTTAGTGCCGCCCACTTTTTCAGCGGCGTTGGTTCTGGAAGTATTTTTTCCATTAAATTTTCCCATGGGAAATTTAAAAGTATTATGAGCCATGAACAAAGCCAACGAGTTACGAGTTGAATCACAAAATTACAATCTTTTATTTGAAGCAAAAGTTTCAAGATCGGACAAAAAGACAAAGGTACAAAGGTGCTCAATGGCATAGTGAGGGAGAGAACTACAAACTACAATCTACTATTTAATTTTATTAAGTTGTTGATTATATCTATAAACAATATATTTTAAGATTATTGCAAAATATGCATATATATAAAAATATTTAAGTGTTTTAAGAGCTTGGGGAGCCCGACTCGATTACATCATTTGCAGTGCTTGATAGGCAGAGATCAGCTCTCTTTTGGTGTGATTTGCTGGCTGTGACTCTCTGATTGGTGGAATATTCTGTACAGCATTATGGGTAATGAAGTATTTCACCATGAATTCCACTATAAAATTATGTTGAAATAATGCAAACAGATGGCTTCAACAAAAGCATATACCATCGATTAGCAACCTCATAGCTCACAGTATCTGTCTTTACAAATCAAACCTTACAAATCAGTTTCCCTAAAAAGTTTTACTTCCGAGACCAGACTGTTACAATCTATTACCCCCACTACTGCCCTAACAAAAGCTGTTCAGTAATGTTAGGAAGCATACTACATAACAACCAAACACTTTACAGCATGTAGTAAATAGAAGTGTGCTGCTGAATTGAGTAGGATGTGGGAATAATTTTTCTCCAGAGTAATACACTCCCTGAACAGCCCATGAATCTTTCAATGGTGATCATTTAATTAAGAATGAAGAAGAGTGGCCTTAAAGCAATTAAAGTTTTTTATTTATTTAATGAAAGAAAATGCTTTGCCACCTCAAGAAAATCAATCTTTATGTGATAAAACATTTAAAATGAAAACTTCCAGACACTGATCAAAGACTACCCTGGGAAAATCTTCAAGAGTCTGATTTTTAAATAACTACATACGGGCAATGAAAAGATTTTAGGTCATTCAGACCAAGACGAACAGTAAGACCCTTCAAGTACCCAAGTTTAAATAGCCATGTTTGGAATTTCCATGTATAGATATATCAGATGTCATTGCCAATATTGGCTCCAAAATGGCATTGATGAGGCTGTGGCATTCAGCGATGCTCTGCTGAAATGTAGATTACATTGAAATTAGCTAATGTTCATTCTCATTCAGAGTACATGCCTGTTATCATTCACAAAAAAATAATACCATATATCATATACAGCTGACCAACAGACTGTACTCTCAGTGGTCAAAAATGGTTGCCATTATCAATAAAAATTATATATATATATATATATATATATATGCTATACATTTTTAGTGTGTATGGGTATGTATGATATTTTAATACAAAATGCACATTCATGCCATAATTATACATTATAATATAGTATTTTTCTAATTCATGCATTCCTATGCAGACTATAATGGACACTAAAGGCGTTCATGAACATGAATAGCTGCCCTTACATTCTGCCCTGTCCACATAAGACCGGTGATAAAACGATCATGCTCTAAGCTGCCAATTCCTACGGCACGCTTCGCTATTTACAAGCAACTTACCCCATGTTGCTGTTTTTCCCTCCTGAGACGAGATGCGATTTGTTGATCACCGAGTTTCTTCTTCCAGCAGAATGTAGCGGCTTTGGATGCGGTGCGCGCGGTCAGTCACATTATGAGCAGCGGCATTCTGCGTCTCTCATTACGCGCTCTGTATGTAGGCTGTCAGATGCACTGGATGGATCCCACGGCGAATTGCCCACTAATACTGCCCAATTTCAGCTAGTTTGGCACACGATAGGCTCGTCTCGCATCTCCGCAATTCGAAAATGCGCCTTAATGGTAATTTTGAAGAGCGCGAGGTAACGATAGCGCTGGGGTGAATCAAGAGCCGCTGCCTCTCTCTCGGTGGGCGTGTGGCTCTAAACATGAATCTACTGTCAATCGATGGTCATAACACATACCACACAATATCCCACAACAACGCCCCTGGCACGCTCTTCTCCCATTAAAAAACACTTGCCTTTTCATCGGAGGATTTTACGACGATCATATCATCACAATTCATATTCGTAACAATAATTAGCTTATCATTGTCATAATTTTATGAAAATGACTCTGAAAATCTCTTCAGTGTAGTTAAAACTATAAATATTTTATGAGAAATTAAGAGTTAACCTTTCATTTCTAACCTTTTAACAGTTCTTGTTTACTCCAAGTGTAATAAGGGTAATTACTCTTTTAATTGGCATTTCAGTTTTTTATCTCTGTCTTCCTCACTTTATTTTTATTTATTTATTTTGTCAATTTAAACAGGAGCAAATGAGTTGTTACAGTGAATTACCACAGCCAAAGGCTGAGTCCCGCTGATAGTACAACAGCATGATTGCATGATCCTGTTTTTAAACAACAGTTTAATAAGTCAGAGGTAATACTGGTGTCTCAGACACAAACGTGGCTGTTAGTTTTATAGCCTATATTTCTTCTCAGCCAATGAAAATTGCTCCAAAAGAAGCAAAAGCATCAAGCTTTGCGTGTCATCAAGAACCACGCAGACTTAAAGTTGGTCTGGAAAAGTGGAGTGGAGCAAGATCTTCCATACCCACACAAAGCATTCAAAGCATTCTCACCTATACCCATTTTCCCCCAATTCTTACTAATGTGAGAGAGAAACCCACTCAGATGCTGCAATTTTCAGGAAACCCACTACAGGCAAATTCACTTCACTTCCACTCTGCTCTCTCTGTATAGTCTGAAACGCTGTGAACACAGAACAGTGAAAAATCTCAATGCTACATAACCGCACTGTGACTATTTGTCACAAATAGGCCAAGGCCTACCACAAAGATGCGAGTTGATACGCTTTACAAATTAAACAAGAACAACCAATGCAGTTGTTATAAAAGAAAGAAAGAAAGAAAGAAAGAAAGAAACCTGATAGCACACGTACATCACGGACATGTCTATTTTTATGTCTGCATTTACATCTGCAAGATGCATATTTTTTAAGTTTGCTCATCTGCAATACGTCTTTCCTATTAGATGTCAAATAGACATTTAGAAAATGTCTTTAAGATGTTTATGATTTAGAATGTAGCCTATGTAAAACTGACATCTTAAAGACGTTTATCAGATGTTTGTACACAGCAGATGCGTTCCAGTTGAAGCGATCTTTAACAGACATCTTGCAGATGTATAGTGCTATCTGGGAAAAAAAGAAAGAAAATATAGTTGCTTCAAAATGTGAACGTTTGACATATGACGGACAAGTATCTTCAAGTAATGTTTACCACGGGCCCATTTTTACTCATAATTTGAAGAGAAAAAAAAAATCGTAGGAATTAAGAAAAAGGAACCAATGACAACTGGCCTTCCGTGTTTGCCTACAGATTGACTCCACGGCGAAACAGCTACATTCTTTTTTTTTAATATAAACGATTTCATGAACGATATGTTTCAGTGAACATTAAAGAGCGGCTAATTTTTCTACCATCCCATGTTCTGTCCCCGGGACTTTTATTTTAAAATCAGAGGCGCGCGTGCGCAATAACCCGGAAACAGAGGATATGGTGTTTTGATATTTTTACACACACTTGTGCTCTTCTCTCTTACCAAACCTGCCAGCTCCACTGGTGAGTTTTTCATTTGTTACATAGAACAATCGAAGGCAATTATTACAGATTTTTTTTTACATTTAGTCGTTAACAGTTATTCTACTGAAAGCTAGTAAACTGTTGTGATGTTCTAGCGTTTATCGGTTAATCCGATGCATGTTTTGCTTTAAATTTTTACTTATTAATTCAGATAATATTTTCAGTGATATCAGAATCTCTCAATTTAAAATTTTCACTAAACACTGTAAAGGCAGGGGGTTTGCCAGTATAATTTTATAACTTTGCAAAGAACGTTCATTGTTTTTATTCTGCCTGTTAAATTTTTAAAGTTTAAAAGTGACAGTAAAAAAGCACAGAAATTATTATAATGACTTATTAAAAAATAATCTGTTTTCAGACTATTGTCTCCAAACTGACTGTTCTGTTTGTAAAGCCGCAGGCAGTAGATGTTTGTTCCTGCTGAGGAGGATGTTCCCTAGAGCTTTTGTCTTTTCCCATAAAGATGGGCAATCTGAACATATATTCCAGCATATTCTACCTCGCACTGTGTCCCAGCAACGAAGGATTAAAGCCCATCTGAATGAAACAATGTGAGTGGATATTGTACTTTTGACATCGTGCATATGTTCTATGAATCCATTTGATTGCTTTAGTGTTTATCTTCGTAGCTTCATTGGTCCACCGATGACTGTTCCTCGTTTGATTCCAACTCATCAGTGGACACCAGTGGAACAACCTGATGTTTCTTTCAGTCCAAACAGAGTAAAAGGAAGCAAAAGAAAGTGAGCAGCATTCTGGCATTTTGAACACGTGACCACAAGCCACTGGAATTATTGTCGCTAATCTGTATTTCAGTCAGTAGGACATGTTAAGTTCTTTGCCTCAAGCAGCATGTCTTTTACTGTGCCAGGAGAAGGAGAGACAATCACAGTCAGAATGACCTCAAGAGACAGCGCTTCGTTTCTCCAGGTCCTCACAAGCAGCCTGCTAGAAATGCCAACTTTACCTCCCAACCGGCGGCTGGACCAGTGACAAGCAGAGAAACGTGTAGTTCTAATTCCAGCATCCCCACATGCTCATCAGCCACCTCTAAACCTGGAGGCTGTGTTCCATCTTTGAGAGAAGGATCCCATCAGAGCGCCTTTCCCTCATCATCAGTCAATGATAAGGTGAACACACAAATAAAAGCCAGAAGTGTTGACTGATTTAGTCACATGTCCTTTATTTGAAGCGCACAAGTGATGGCAAATTTTAGAGAAGTAATAATGTATTTTACAATATTATATTTATGTTTCTTCTGCCCACAGCTAAGTCAACAGATTCTCGACCTGTTTCATGCTTGTGAGCAACAGAATGATGATCTGGAGAAGAAGGAACATTGCCGAGCAGCGCTGCAGAGGGACATCCAGACAACCTTCCCATGTACAAAACACTCATATTTACAGATATTTTGACTGGGATCTTCTCTAGCCATGGTTTAAATGTAAAGAGCACCCAAAAATTCAAATTTGCTGAAAATGTTCTCATCCTAAGGCCAACCAAGAGTTTGTTTCTTCATCAGAACTGGTCTGGAGAAATTTAGCATTACATCTCTTGCTCACCAATGGATCCTCTGCATTGAATGGGTGCCGTCAGAATGAGAGTCCAAACAGCTGATAAAAACATCACAATAATGCACAAGTAATTGAAGTGAACTCCAGTCCATCTCATGAAGTGAAAGCTGTGTTTGAAAAGAAAAAAAACATTTTTTAACCCTTTACTTTTTAACTTTAAACTGTTGCTTCTGGACAAAATAGTCATTAAACATATTTTATTGGGATGTCCCCGTTTCAATGCAAGTAGAAAACTTTTTTTATGAAGTACGCTTTTTTATGAAGTTGCTTGGTTATTTTGTGTTTATGTACCTCTTGAATTATCCCAACTCAGTTTTTGCCATAGCCTTAGATGCTGACATGGCAATAAAAATAAATTACTACTACTACTACTACTACTGGCCAAAATAGTCCATAAAAACGCTTCTTCCAATGAAAAAGTCCATCCCCTGTTGTCCTCTCACATCAGAATCCACCAACATATTTGTTTAGAACTGTTTTCACTCGTAAACAGTTCTTGATCTGTGCATATTTCTCTCCTGATTCAGACGAGACAACTTTGTTAGTGGAGAAAGCAATATTATGGAGAGAGGACTCATGTTTTAGCCAGAAGCAGTGATTTGAAGTTAAAAATGCCTTGATGGATTTGTTCATTAAAAACACGTAGCTTTTCACTTCACAAGACATTAATCGATGGACTGGAGTTGTGTGGATTATTTATGGATTACTAAAATGTTTTTATCAGCTGTTTGGACTCTCATTCTGACGGCACCCATTCACTGCAGAGGATCCACTGGTGAGCAAGTGATTTAATTTCTCCAAATCTGTCCTGATGAAGAAACAAACTCGGCTACATCTTGAATGAGTAAATATCCAGCACGTTTTTTGGGGTGAACTACTCCTTGAATTTGCATTCTTCATGAAATTGTTCTAATAATTTAAATCTTTTCTCTATCTTTGGTCAAGGTGCACAAGTCTTCTTGGCCGGGTCATCTCTAAATGGCTTTGGTACTCGCAGCAGTGATGCTGATCTTTGTCTTGTCATTGAAGAGGGAAAGGTATGTGTGTTGTAGAGGAAAAATGCTTTGTGTTTGCATTATGTCCAAATGGTTTCTATACTAATTGTTCAGACTTTACTTAGATATAATTGTCTACATACTCTTCTGTAGGTAAACCACAGAAAAGATGCTGTATATGTTCTTAGTCTTGTGCGGAAATTGTTTTACACACTGTGTAAGTGATCTGCCATACATACATCATTAAACATACAGCCGTTTCCCTGTAAACTTCTCTTTGTTTCATCCACTAATGGCATTACTGCTGTTTCACAGCTTACATTGAGAGGCCTCAGCTCATCAGAGCTAAAGTGCCCATTCTGAAATTCAGGGACAGAGTCAGGTAGGTCTTTTCAGTTTTTGTGTTGTATTTGCAGTCAGAAATAGGTGTGCCTACACTACCATTAAATTTTTTTTAAATAAGTTAACTTTTATTTAGAAAGGATGCATTAAATTGATCAAATGTGACAGTAAAGGCTTTTTATTTTTTTAAAGATAAGATTTTATAATTTCATTTCTTTTGTACGTTCTATTCATAATATATGTATTATAATCCCGAAAAACTGTATTACAGTGTCCATAAAAATAAGCAGCAACTGTTTCAGCATTTAAATAATAAGAAATGTTTGTTGAGCAGCAAATCAGCATATTACAATGATTAGAATTAAGACTGGAGTAATGGCTGCTGAAAATTCAGTTTTGCCATCATAGGAATAAATTACATTCAATTATATTAAAATGTTAATTATAATAATATTTAACAGTATTAGCATTTTTTTGCATATTTTGATCAAATAATGAAAACTATGTAATTTTGATACCTAGGTAAGTATAATTGACTTCTTTCTAAAATATTTTTAAAAAAATCTTACCAAACCCAAACCTTTGAACTAGTGAACTGTATTTAACCAGCACTGGCAGTGTGAATGTAGCAAGCATGAAAGTCATGAAAGGCAGTATCGTCTGAAAACAAAAGATCAATACATCAGCTAACCACAGTTTTTCTGGAATTCTTTTACATGGCAGTGGTGTGGAGTTTGACTTGAACTTTAACAACACTGTTGGTATCAGAAACACCTTCTTACTGCGGACATATGCCTATGGTAAGATCAGAAATGTTCAGAATTGTGTACCTAATTTAAATCTTTCTGAAAATGTTATTTATTAGTTTTTATATTCATTTCAGTTGAAAAACGTGTTCGTCCTATCATCCTTGTAATCGTGGCCTCTGTATCGTGATACGTATCGTATCGTGACTTTGCTGGTGATACACAGCCCTAGTGCCTACACTACCATTCAGTGTATTTTTTAAAAATATATTAATACTTTTATTTATACTTTACTGTATTCAATTACTGTATTAAAATGTTTTTTTTACAGAACATAAGATTTTAGAAAATATTTCTATTTCAAATAAATGCTGTTCTTTTGAACCGTCTATTCATCTAATAATCCAGAAAAACTGTATCACTGTCTCCACAAAAATAAGCAGCATAACTGTTTCAGCATTTAAATAATAAGAAATGTTTGTTGAGCAGCAAATCAGCTTATTAGAATGATTTCTGAAGGATCATGTGACACTTATGGCTGCTGAAAATTCAGTTTTGCCATCACAGGAATACATTACATTAAAATATATTAAAATGTTAAATTGTAATAATATTTAACAGGATTAGCATTTTTATTTTTGATCAAATAATAAAAAATAATATGTAATTCTGATACCTTGGTAAGCATAATTGGCTTCTTTCTAAAATATAAAAAAAATCTTACCAATCCCAAACTTTTGAACGGAAGTGAACTGTATTTAACCAGCACTGACAGTGTGAATGTAGCAGGCAGACAGGTTTGATTGTTTACTGGGAAGTCATGAAGGGCAGTATCATCAGAAAACAAAAGATCAATTCAACAGCTAACCACAGTTTTTTTCTGGAATTCTTTTTCATAACAGTGGTGTGGAGTTTGACTTGAACTTCAACAACACTGTCGGTATCAGAAACACCTTAAAGATGCTGTATATGTTCTTAGTCTTGTGCGGAAATTGTTTTACACACTGTGTAAGTGATCTGCCATACATACATCATTAAACATACAGCCGTTTCCCTGTAAACTTCTCTTTGTTTCATCCACTAATGGCATTACTGCTGTTTCACAGCTTACATTGAGAGGCCACAGCTCATCAGAGCCAAAGTGCCCATTCTGAAATTCAGAGTCGGGTAAGCATTATCAGTTTTTGTTGTATTTGCAGTCAGAAATAGGTGTGCCTACTAGTGTTGTGTTCAAAATATCGATACGACGATGTATCGTCACAGAGATTTGACGATGCGAGTATCGATACAGCTGGCCCTGTAAAAATATTTATTTCAGTTGAAAAACGTGTTCGTCCTATAATCCTTGTAATAAAGAAGTGGGCCAGTCACCACCGCATCAAAGATGCCAGCCGAGGAACACTGAGCAGCTACACCCTGGTTCTTATGGTCCTGCATTACCTTCAGAGTAAGTCATTTTTCTAACATTTTGGATTAAGGTCTAACACACTAAACATTTCTAATTAGCAGTGTTTGGACTGAGAGTGTAATGAGTCTTAAAAAATATGCAAGATTTGAAGCTTTCTTGTGCTTTTCTGCTTTTGTTCTGTTCTAAATGTTTATTGTTTCAACCTCATATAGCTCTTCCCGAACCTGTCATTCCATGCCTTCAGATGGATTATCCAGTAAGCAAATTGTCTAATAAATGAATGATGCATAAAAATATGCTTTTTTAAGAAATTACTTCATGCTGCAACCATTTCTTGCAGGAGTGCTTCAACCCTAAGATGGACATTCATCTTGTGCCAAGTGGACCAAGCAATATTCCGGCTTTTGTGTCTAAAAACCAATCATCCCTGGGAGACTTGCTCTTGGGTTTCCTGAAGTACTATGCCACTGTTTTCAAGTAAGTAACATTTTACTGGCATCGGCATTGATCAAATGATTTTATGGCATCGGCATTGATCAAACCTATATTTTAGGCAAAACAAGAAAACGTTCTGAAACATTTTCATTCTAGGTCACTGCATTTTGTATCCTACCTAAATCTTTGAATTTGTAGTGCTATAACACATAACCCTCTTGTTGTGTTCCAAACTTTTTTACCTTGAGAGGATTTATTTTTCCCAAAAATCCTAGTTAATGTTATTGCATTGGACTAAAACTTACTGACTTTGCTCAAACAGGGTATAATAACTTAACCAAAAAAATAAATAAATTACCCACCTTGTTACTATTGTGGTGTTCACAGTCAAAACATTGCATATACACTTCTTGTTATACTATATATTATTACTAAATATTTGATTCATCAACTTTTATCAACTTGTTTTCTTTCAGTTAGCACAGGTTTTGTATTTCTTTTTGGAACTGATTGAACGTAGGACTCTGATTTGAGCTTAAGCACCTCAGTTTTTGAGTGAACAGGAGGCCTGTGACCAGTCAGGTTTTGTAAAAGAAATACAAAACTTGTGCTAATTGAAAGAAAACAACTTGACAACAAAATTTAATCCAAGATTTGGTGATAATGTAGTATAATGAGCAATATAGTATAATTCAAGCAATTTTTAAAAGGCTGGTCATTTTTGACTGGGAAATAATTGTCAATCAAATATGTAATGTTTGTATCCCAGTTTACACAGCACATTAGATTTTCTTGTAATAGATAGGGGCCAGTGTTGCTAACAAAAACTAACCTAAATCTAAGCCACCTGCAAAGCTCCTGTTTCATGTCACTTTGCTAGATTGACAACAGCAGGTGAAATTCTGGCTTTGCATGTGGCCCTGGTCCAGATGGCCTGCTCTAATGCTCATAACACTGGATATGTGCATATGCTTCTTGGAATAAACAAGTCTGAATGCATTGAAAAGCATGTCTTTAAGTAAATCGTTATATTTCCACAGATGGGATAAGCATGTAATCTCTGTGCGTGAGGCAAAAACTCTCCCCAAGACCTATTGCAGAGAATGGAGAGATAAGTTCATTTGTGTAGAAGGTAAACAGTCCCATTATCTTTGTACATCACATACTGAAAGAGTAAGAATAACAGGTGTTTGTTTTTATTATTGTTTATCAGTCCCCTATAACTTGAATATTTATATTTTGTTTTAGAACCATTTGATCGGACAAACACAGCCAGAGCCGTTCACGAGACGGTTAAGTTTGAAGCCATTAAAGCAGAATTTACAGAGGTAAGCCTCCTTAAATCAGTGTTAAAAAATTTATTCAATTAATATTAAAATATAATTTTAATACATTTGAGTAAAACTCATTCCTGCCAAGTTGAGTAACTGAAATAAGCTTCTCAGTGTTTTACACTAATGATGTAATATGCCGTATGTATTTCAACAGAAATTCAGAGTAAAATCTTAAAAGTGATTGTCTTCTTGCAGAATATAAGAAAGTATGTATGGGTTATCACAAGAACAGATCATTTCAGGGTTGTAATACAGGAGTGAAATAATTTGTATGCAATCTCTCTGCATTTACACTCGGCTATATTCTCATACAGAGCTACTTCCTTCTTTTAAGGAAGCTAAAGTTGTCATGAGGAATGGGGAAATAAGGTCTACAGAACAACTGGAATTTGTAGTTACTTTTGCAAAATACTATTCTGATCCTATTAATGAACAAGGTCTGTTTCAACAGCAGGCGAGTTTATTTGTGGTGTTTATTGTTCATTTACAGTCCTACCAGGTTCTGCAGCTGAGAAAAGATCTCAACTTTATCCTGCCTCTCAAAAATACAAGACCAAAAAGATAGCATGACCCCAGATAAGAATAAACTTACAGAATGGATTAAACTTGGAGTCTTCAGTGATACATTGTAAGAAGAAATGCTTTTTTGGGTGTGCTGGACATTTTGGAATGTGTTGAGTCAAATCCATTCAGCTGACTAGGATATTATCTGGTCCCTAGTCAGGAACAGTGTCTATGTTTGAGTTGTACATGTAACATCAGACACTGAGCAATATCTTTTGCCCATATGGTACACAGTCTGCATTCAGGAAATTAATTTGATGTTGCAAAAACATTTTTCTCTGAGCAATTTTGGGTTTATTAGCCAATAATCCTTTTCCTGCTCACTGAAATTAAAGCAAAACAGCCCAAAAAATTCCTATCATGTTTATGTTGACAGCTTTCCTGTGATCTTTGTTTTTCTTAAAAACCCAAAATTATAATACTTTTTTTTTGGCAATTGACTACTTTTACCTTAACATTTTCAATGATGGCATATCTATTGGATTCTATTATCGGTCATGTTTTGTATAGTTTGTACAGTCTTTTAAATGTTTAACTGATTAAAATGTCACTATGAAATTGTAATTTGCCTTTTGTCACTTATTTTTTTGTCTTAAAAGTCTCCTTTGCTCACTTGTTTTGTTGGTAATATGTTCTGTTAAATACAAAAATGAGAAAGCAATCTTTTGTGAAAGTGGTAAAACTTCCCTGGTAACACACGTACATCACAGAGACACCAATTTGACATCTGCATTTACATCTGCAAGAGGTATTTTTAGAGTGTCTGCTCATCTGCAGTACATCTATATGACGTTTCCTATCAGATGTCAAATAGACGTTTAGAAAAATGTCTTTAAGATTATTTAGAATGTATGTAAAACTGACATCTTAGAGACTTCTATCAGATGTTTGTACACAATAGATGCTTTCCAGATTACATCAAAATTCAGTTTTGCCATCACAGGAATAAATTACATTAAAATATATATTAAAATGTTAGTAATAATATTTAACAGGATTAGCATTTTTATTTTTGATCAAATAATAAAAAATAATATGTAATTCTGATACCTTGGTACGCATAATTGGCTTCTTTCTAAAATATAAAAAAAATCTTACCAATCCCAAACTTTTGAACGGAAGTGAACTGTATTTAACCAGCACTGACAGTGTGAAGATTATTTAGAATGTATGTAAAACTGACATCTTAGAGACTTCTATCAGATGTTTGTACACAATAGATGCTTTCCAGATTACATCCCTTATATTTTAAAGGAAATTCTTTTAATATGATCAAATCGGAATACATGTTTGATATGTTCAGATTGCTTTCATGTGAATCGAGAAAACTGAACAGGTTTCTGCATGAAGCGGTTTAGTAGCTTACAGTAACACTTTCAACTGCCGGTAAATGTATTATGTACGTTATAATGTAGCATACACATTAATGGGTTGTTCTCGATTCGCAGCATAATACGAGTTTGGGAATGTTGATATGGCTGTGTGTTGGGGTGAGAGTGTAAAATTAGCTCAGTCAACGAAAACTGACACTACGGTGGCCTGAGTCCTCCTGTCCCTCGCGGACATGGCGGTGTTCTCTGCGGGTCACATTACAGGGGACACCGCCGCTGTTGCAGATTCATCCAAGCCATACTGTTTAGGACATAGTTAACGATGTGCTATTGTTTAAAAGTTGACAGAGGAAATCAAATAGGGCAGTATCCTTAACTGGGCTTACGAAAAAAACGGGGACACCTGTGACTCTTTTCCAAGTACGCAGCCTTGAGCTCAAGAATATTTGTAATCTATTTACAGCAGCCGCTGAGTAAGGCGAACTGCGCTCAACGAGACATGATCCCAACACGAAGCTGCACTCTCCATAACTGCTTTTTATTTTAAAATAACAACACCATATTTCGATTATCAAAATGGATCGTGTTTTGAAAGCGGAACGTGAGGGGGCAGAGCCAGAGATGGAGGAAATGCAGGACGTGGGGTCAGCAATAATGGATATCGACGGTGAAGAGGAGATTGAGGAACTTCATAAAAGGTAGTAGTTCCCAATGGGTGCTTTCTAGTTATAAAGTTTTACATAAAGGATCATTTCACCTAAGCCTTTTTAAATATGAATGTGCTCTTCCTCTTCAAATGAAACAGTTCACTACTAATTTGCGTGATCTATAAACCCCAAAGGGTTTGTTCAAAATCATACAAAAATACCCGTTTTGCTAATATATGTATTTTATATGTCTATTTGTATTTTATCATATTTACGTTTATTAGCATTTCCAAACAACATTTTAGGTAACCAAAAAAAGTTCGAACAATGTCGCGTTCGCCTGAGGTAACCATAGCAACAGTTTTGGACAATGCCTATGTCGCATTGTACCTAGCTATTTTTCCTGTACAGTCAACAAGACTTGCATTTTATAAGAAGTCCATTAAAAATACAATTGCTATATTTTATTAATATAGCCCATTCATTAACACTTTAATATTTTTTAAAATATCTTCATATTTAGTTCTAATTCTATGTCTGTAATTAGCAGATATTCTATCATCTACTTCTACTAATAATTTGTAACTTTTTTACAAGTAGAGTCCAAATATCATTAAGCACTAAACATGATATCCGCCATATCAGACTAGTATAACATTTCTTTGTTGAAACATTTCTAAACTCTTTTTGGTTAGTTTAAAGGAAGCTGTGCAAGATCCATCAGTGAAGCCTAAACTCCAGTGCCTGATGGTGGACCCATTGTTCTCCATGGTGACGGTACAGAGTGAGGACAGTGGGATAGTATGGGAGACTGCTTCCAGTAGATGCTCGACTCCATGGGCTTCAGAGGGAAGCTCGCCGTCTGAACAGTACAGCCTGGAAGGTTCTGGAACACAGGGGGATATTGTGATCATAATGGATGAAGACAGAATTAAGAGGAAAAAGACAAGCAGCAGAGGCAAGCTGGGTGACCGATTTAAAAAGATGAGCTCCAGACTGCCAAAAAGTCGGATAGGCGAGGAAAGACCCGCAATGATTGAGGTGTCCGTGCCGAACATCAGATCTGAAAACAATGAGGATGGTCAGTCTGCTGCAAGCAAGGATCAAGATCTTTTTAGTTTGATATCAGAGGGTTTTGAAATACTCAATATTGTTGTACCTTCAAAGCTCGCTACAGTAGATGAGGAAGATAGCTGTGAACTGGCGGAGAATTTGGCCTACTTGGATGATACCCCAAAATTAAAATCCAAACATAAGCATGAACCTGTTGCTACAAACAGTTGTCCTGGGAACATAGAGACAGACATTGAGGAAATAAAGCAAAATGAAAGCTTGAAAGAATCATCCCAGATCTCTGCTGATAAACAACCAAAGAAGGATGAAACTCATATGGACTATCTTGAAAAATTCACACTGTTAGATGAGCAGGCGTCTAGTGATATCACTGCACTGACAGAAAAACTTGTACCAGAAGTTACTGTCCAGCCGGAGGAAACTCAGCTGACTCAGAAAGAACCAAAAGCAAATGAAGCCGTTGATGAGGATTCCTTTGTAATTATCAGTGATGTTGAAATAGCAGGTGAACATCTTGATGAAGTGTTCTATGGAAGTAAGTTCAATTCAGAGCCTGTGGTTCCCCGTGAGTATGAGGACCGAAATGGAAGAACAGCAAAAGAGAGCTCTAAAACTCTGAAAGAGAGTGGAACGGTCTTATTTGGAAGTCAGGAATGTATCCTCACACCTGTATACCTCCCCACTGGACCGGCAAAGATCATAGATCCTATTCTTCTTGAGGAGCCACGAGCAATGTCCTTCCACTACTCAGACCTTTATGAGGATGCAGTAGGAGACCGAAAGAAAGAAGACGACTTCTCAGATACGGAGAGTGTCGTTTCCGAAAGGTCCTTCAAAAGGCGATACTCTGATTCTGATGATGGAGATGGTTATCTGGAGAAATTCATATTGAAGGATGAAACGCCAGTGGTTGCTAATGTAGCCGAGGCCAAAGGGGAGGAAGATGGGGGGAAATTTGCATGGTCACAAAGTGAATTTGAACTCTCTGGATGCTTAGAAAGAGCACAAGAAGAAAAAGATGAAGTACCTGTTGAACAACCATGTGTGCAGGATAAAAATGAAAGCGAAGCGCAGTGTGAGTCCACAGGACACTGTGTTCCACGAATTCAACCAGAGGTGGAAAAGATCGTTAGAAGAAACGTCACATCAGACGATTTGGCTGCGAAGCATAGTAAGAAAGATGAAAAGCAACGTGATGTCACTGTCATTGTCAAGGACAGTGTCATGACAAAAAGTGACCCCGATGACACACGACCTCGTGAAGTGGTTCAAGACTTTGAGCCAGAAAGCAAAACCACCAATAAAGAAGAACACAGTGGACAAGAACAAATAAGTCTGACTGCTCATATTCAAGTGCCTGGGGCTTTAGTGCATGAAGATGTTATTAAAGCTAAAAATGAATTTGAAATTCTGCCTGTTACAAAGAGCTCAGAGAAAATCCAGGCTGATGCACCACATGCAGTTGAAAACATTAGTGTTTCTGAGGTCGGTGTGGATAAACGTCACAAAGCAGCTGATGTCATTGCTGACATTCAGGAAACAAGTATTATTACTAAAGATGACAAAGGAGAGAATAATAAAAACCAGACACGAGGCAAAATTTTAGAACCAAATATAACTCAAAGGATTGATAAAGACATAGCAAAAAGAGAAGCGCCAGAAATATTTGCTCAGGAGGTTATCAGTATCAACGAACCGCTGTTAGATGAAACACAGCCTCCTAAAACTGAAGAAGCTTTGAAAGCAGAGGTCAAGCCTTCTGAAGAGTCTGAAACAATTACAACAGATGCTACTAAAACTGAACATTCTGTATCTGAATCCTTAGAAAATGACTCCCATGTCCATGAAAGTGGGGAAATACTTGCTGTAGTTGAGGATAAAGTGAGTGAAGGATTAATACCTAAGAAGGAGGAACAAGAGCAAGTAATTGACAGAATTGGTGCAGCAAAAGAGGTTGAGGCCCATATCGGTACAGCAAAAGTGTTAACAGAACTTGAAATGAAGCCAGAGTCTGAAATTACATCAGTCCAGAGAGCTTCAGAAAAATCACATCCATGTGAAACAGATACAGCAAACACTGAGCTTCAGACTAAACCTCAGATTACAAGTGAGGAGAAAATGTATCCAGAATTACAAAATGAATTCGGTGCAACAAACGAGAAAGCCAAAGCGGACACGGGTGCAGATAGGCCAACAAATGAGGCCCCAGTGCTAAAACAAAGGCTGGAAAAGCAAAAGGGACATATTGACATACCTGAGATTGAACCTGGGGTTGCAGAAAAACATGGAAAAGTTGAGGAAATCAAGGTAGATGTTACAGAGGAAGCAAATCAGAAAGCCGGCACCACAAAAGAGCCTGTTCAGCATGAGATACCTGCAGAGAAAAGAGTGACAACAGAGATGAAAGAAATTATTGATTCAAGACAAGGATATAACTTATTGTTAGCCAATGACATGGAGGCATCTGCGCAAGAAAGCATAGAAGAGATGAGAGTAGCAGAAGATGTAGAGGACTCATCAAATATAAGGCTGCCACCTGTTGTACCAACAAAGAAGGTACAGGTAGAAGAACATAGTGAAATAAATGATGTGGCCATATTAACCAGAGAGATCCCAGTGAAAGAATCATCCACTGGTCAGACAGATATTGAGAATAAGATGTTACCTTTAACATCAACAGAAACATTGGAGGAAGGGAAGAAAACACATATGAATGATAGGCAGATTGACGATTTAACAGACCTACCAGAGCCCATTTTGCTGCCTCCTCCAGTTGATGAGGACGACAACTCAGCAATGAGAGTTTCACCTTTAGAGCCAGAGGATAGTGGGAAAGTTTTTGAAGATATACATAGAGGAAGCCTAAGTAGGAACAAAGGTGTCTTCTCACAATTGCGAAGTTTTACCCCTCAAGAGGACCTGTCGGCCTTGAGCTGCGACCCAGATTTGCAGCAGGAAATTGCGGAGGAGCTTGATTATGAGATGGTCACCGAACAAGAGGCAAGACAGTCTGAACAAGCTATAGCTGAGGATGGGCACCGTGAACAAGTTCAACTGTCAGATCAAACCCTGGAAACCAGCTTTGAATTTGTTGAGGATTTAGATAGTGCCCAGATGGCGGAATATGAACAAGAGGAACTTGAAATTCAACCAATGGATGCGTTCTGCCTTGTTTGTCGTTGCCCAGTACTGCTGAGTGAGGCTGAGCATCGAAACCATGAGATGGCCTCTTTGGATGAGGCCTTTGACAGTCTTAAGGTAAGCTACGTTCCCTGTACTTTGAAAGAGTGCTAAGACATTATTTCCTGACATCAGCTTGACATCTGATCTTTCTCAGCTGGCCTGTTTGGAGAGCTTACATTATGAAGTCACTGATTGCTCAAGTGTTTTATACAGAAGGGCTCTTCCAGTGTCTAAACTTTCCAAATGATAAAAACACATAATCAGCTGTAAAACAAACTACAATTTGTTGACTATACAAGAATGTTTAAGTATGCATCAGTTAGAGACAGTGAAAGATTGTTTACTTTTATTGGCCTTTGACAGTATTCATAGCAGATGAGTCAGAAGCGACTGACTCACAGCAAGCCCTGAAATGTCCCTTTCTGAACGTAGACAGCTGTTTCCATGATTCATCTGTAGTTTATTCCAAAGGACTGCACCAATGTGATTTGGCATTTGCAAGTATGAACAATCCAAAAGAGAAATTATATTTGCAAGAATGAAAGGAATAGAAGTTGCTCAATCGTTCAAGATGAATGCTGAATATGTTGTGTAATTTCCATTGTGTTCTGTACCTCAGAATGTTTAATGTTGTCTGTCTAATGAATTTCCCATGTGATAATGTTTTCAGAATCAGCTGAGTGAACTGATATCAGTTTTACAAGGAAGATCAGAGAATATTGAAGACTTTGTATCTGAGCTTGAGCTGGCATACAATACAGTGGAGGTATTTATATTGAAATGTGTTCATTTAAACATATGCAACATGTCCTGTACCATTTGTGGTTTTCACTTTGTGGACTATAAGACAAGTCATATCTAGAGGCCAAAATATCTTAAGAAACCTATAAATATTTTGTTGGACAGTGGAGGACCAAGAATAAGGTCAAAAAGATTGAGAAACACTGCCCTAGAAAATGTGTAGCAATGTCCTGAGAACCACCCACAACATCTTAGCATTGTGGAGGCGAATTTTGCACTCACAAAAATCTAGAGTGAGAGTTTTTAGTGTTTACGTTAGTGCACTGTCAGCTTGGGGATGCTATTAAGGCGAGAAAGGTTACTGCGAACTTATGTGCAGCTTTATTGTGCTGTTCTCACAGGAGAACTTTAATGATGGGGACAAGATCATAAAGGAGCACAATGAGGAGGTGGTGAAGCTGTTGATGGATCAGTATAATGAGATGTCTCAGGCCATGGAGGAGGAGAAAAAGGCCAAACTGGAGCAGCTGTACGACCAGATTGTCTCATTCCAGGAGAATATCGACAAGGCCAAGGAGACGATGGAGATGACAGCTAAGGAGGAGGAAGAGACGGACCCGCTTAAGTTTCTTTCTGTGAGGCTTACCTCATTTGTGTGTTAGTTACTCTCTTAAAGTAGGTCACACATTAAGATTAGTTTTAACGTATTGATTTTGTCCAAGGCCATAATTGCACTGAAAGCATTTTTAAAGTGCTTAGCTAAGATTTGTTAAGAGAGACGATGACCTGTATCTAGAACGGTTTTTGTAGTCTAATCAAACCACTTTTTCACCCCTTCTCAGTCATCAAAAGATATCAATATAAGGTAACTGAATGGCCTGAATTTATGTTGCATCAGTGGCTTGCTAACATCGAATGCTAATTACAATACTTCAAAAATGATTTGCATATTAAATCAATCAAAACAGAAGCTTGTTGTAATTGCCTTGTTGAGTTTGGTGTGTTCAAAGCCTTTAAATGAATAGAAATCAACTTATTTACTGCATGGGGTTTTCACATGCTATGAAAATATTGTGATAAGCTGGATTTCTTCTTAGTTTTGCAGCGTCTCCTTCCAGTGATCCTTCTATTCATTTTTTAAATAGGTTGAATACAGCTTTGGAATCCACCATGTCACTTGAACTTGGTCCACGAGGGCTGCTGGTTTTTGAGGATTACGCCAAGGGCAAATCAGGCAATGGGAGGAAAAACAGACAAGCCATTCCAGGTGCGCCTCAGCCAAGATTTCCATTGCAAATAAACACCCTTCACTTTTTACTGACTTGAATTATCACTCATTTTGTAGTGCCTCAGAAACCACATCTTCAGCCTCAACAGGCCAATTCTGCAACCAGCACTTCCGTCACTGTGTATTGGAAAGTTAATGAGGATGATATTATTGACTGCTTCCAAGTCTACTGCATGGAAGAGCCACAAGGAGGTTAGACTAAAGGGAGAACAGGATTTTACCATCCACTCTAAAACACACACACACACACACACACAGACACACAAAAAGTGTGGTCACAAGTTTGGTGTTGGTAAGATTTTTAAATGTTATTTGCTCAAAAAAGTAAAGTAAAATCAGTAATATTGTGAAATGTTAAAATAACTGTTTTCTATGTTAATATTTATTTAAATGTATATATATTTTATTTCAAATGTAATAATATATTTTTTTTCCTATGATGGAAAAAGCTACATTTTCAGCATCATTACTCCAGTCTTCAGTGTCACATGATACTTCAGAAATCATTATAATATGATGATTTGATGCTTAAGAAACATTTCTTATTATTTAATTTAGAAAACTGTTGTGCTGCATATATTTATATTTTTGTGGAAGCCATGATAATTGTTTTTAGGATTCTTTGGTGAATAGAAAGTTCAAACGAACTTTTATCTGAAATCTTTTGTAACATTATGAATGTCTTTACTGTCACTTTTAATCAATTTAATGCGTATATATAAAACACCGTTACAACACGTGGGTTAAATAACTGTTAAGATCATTTACTCACCCTCACGTCATTCCAAGCTTGTATTACTTACTTACTTCTGTGGAACACAAAAGAAGATTTTTTTGAACATTTTGAAAAAAGTTTTTGTTCATACAGTGAAATTCAAAGGTGTCCAGTGTTGTTTTGGACCACACTAACTTTCATTGTATGGCATAAATCTGTTGAAGGTAAAAATATTTAAGCATAAACTATCCCTTTAACATTCAAACAAAAACCCGCCAATCTTACTAATGAAAACACGTATTAGTATGTAAAAGGATGTCAGTGGGATGCTCCGAGCAGCCACGTGCTTCAGTTAAACTGTGTTAAATGTAATTAAATCTGCAGCGATCTCAGAGGAATACAGGGTGACTGTGAAGGAGAGCTACTGTAATCTAGAAGAGCTGGAACCAGATAAGTGTTATAAAGTGTGGGTGATGGCGGTGAACTACACAGGCTGCAGCATGCCGAGTGAGAGACTACCCTTCAGAACCGGTCAGTTACTCAGCATGTAAATCCCCTCTCACTCGCATGATGTTTGTGAGAGCAATAGGTCATGCTGTCATATATATGTATGTCATAATATACAGGTGCATCTCAATAAATTAGAATGTCGTGGAAAAGTTCATTTATTTCAGTAATTCAACTCAAATTGTGAAACTCGTGTATTAAATAAATTCAATGCACACAGACTGAAGTAGTTTAAGTCTTTGGTTCTTTTAATTGTGATGATTTTGGCTCACATTTAACAAAAACCCACCAACTCACTATCTCAACAAATTAGAATACTCCATGACTTAAACTACTTCAGTCTGTGTGCACTGAATTTATTTAATACACGAGTTTCACAATTTGAGTTGAATTACTGAAATAAATGAACTTTTCCACGACATTCTAATTTATTGAGATGCACCTGTATAAATTTATAATGAGATGACTGACTATGTGGTCACTGACACTGAATGTGAATGCAAAGTGTAAGTGTTTTTAATCCAGATTAAATATGCAATGTTCACATTTAGCGAAACAAACTTAGTGGTTATTCTGTTTTTGATCAGTAACTCACCGTGTTTCTCCAGCTCCTTCTGTTCCGGTGATCCAGACAGAACAGTGCACAGTGCTGTGGGACACGGCCACACTGCGTTGGAGCGCCGTTCAGCCCAGCGCTGTGGACAGCTTCATACTGGAGTATTGCCGCCAATACGCATGTGAGAGAGAGGGACTCAGGTAAACAGTTAACCGGTCTTATACTCAGCTCTCTGTACAAGCATAAACAGCACTAGGGGTCAAGAGCAAAATGGCCAAATATGATACCATCTTTTTTATGTTTTGGTTAACTTTTTTATTTCAAAGTCACCATGAATTCAAAATTGACAATTCTAATCAGTGTTATTTTAATATTTTTGAAATACTATTATAGTTTTTATTATTATTTTGATAATAATCTTTATTATTATTGTATTTTCTGTCTTTATTTTAATTTTAGTTAAAGTTTAAGTAATTTTGTGTATTTTTGTCATTTTATTTGTTTTAGGGGTTTTCTTATGTCTATATAGTTTTTATGCATTTTTATTTTAGTTTTAGTTATTTAGTAAATCAAGTTAAACTAAAGGAAAATGAGAAATGTTGCTTTGACAACTAGCTGAAATTAAATAAGTTTGTTTCATATTTTATTTTATTTCAGTTAAAGTTTATTTCATGTAATGAAAGATTTTTAGTTAACTATATTAACCCAGATTCAAATGTTTATTTTTTTATGGAATATTATATTATATTATTTGAATTATATATCATCAATTATATCATCAATTTATCAGTGCACATTTTTTTAAAGGGATAGTTCACCCAAAAATGAAAATTACCCCATGATTTACTCACCTTCAAGCCATCCTAGGTGTATATGACTTTCTTCTTTCAGATGAATACAATCGGAGTTATATTAAAAATGGTCCTGCCTCTTCCAAGCTTTATAATGGCAATGAATGGGGGCTAGATTTTGAAGCCCAAAAAAGTGCATCCATCCATCATAAAAAGTGCTCCATGCGACTCTGGGGGGTTAATAAAGGCCTTCTGAAGTGAAATGATGCGTTTATGAAAAATATCCATATTTAAAACTTTATAAACGTAATCTCTAGCTTCCGCTAACTGTCGTACGCACGTTCGTGAGAGAGTGGCGTTCCAGTGGAGGATGTAGGCGTAGCGTAAACTCCTGTGAGAAGTGGCGACCGCGGAAGCGCAGAGGAGAGCGCAAAACAAAACAAGTACAAAACGAGGATTTGTAAAGAAAAATGTCAGAGGATTTCGAAATAAGCCAAGAGGAGACTGGTTTTCCTTTGCTGTAAACAAAATTTGGTTCTTGCGAGACTAGCATATTCTCACCGGAGCCTACGCTACACCTACATCCTACATCATCCGCTGGAGTTAAGTGAAGTGGTGAAGTGAATATTTTAACCTTTTTTGACATCAAACATAACATCAAATATACTTATTGATTGCCATCAGTAGCATTTGCTACAAATATTTTATATAGCATATTTCACTAAGAGCTTATATACTCAAATCCGTTGAACACTCAGATAAAGTTTCCCATGATTTTTCAAGGGTGCACATCTGAGCAGGGTAAAGAGAGGTTACATCTGCACTTATTGAAAACAGTCTCTCCTTACACAGATCCATATCAGGGATAAAAGGCTATGAGCAGAGAGTCCTCCTTCAGCCCAATGAAAATTACCTCTTCTACATCAAATCAGTGAATGCCGGAGGGGCCAGTGAGCAGAGCGAGGCGTCCCTTATCTCCACCAGAGGTCAGATTCACTGCTATTACAACATCAGTCTAAGATTCTCATACTGTATTATTCCTATTAAAGTGCAGTTACATTTACCTGTTGTTTACAAAGTTCCATGGACAAAATCCAGTCGTAACAAGAGAAGCATGGCAATATTTGACAGCATCACTAAATTCTCACTTTTCAAATGATGTTCATTCTGTTTTTTGGTAATTGGTTGTTGTATGTTAAGGTACAAGGTTACACTTCCTCAGCGAAACGGCCAACTCAGTGCTGCAGGTTTCAGAGGACAGGAACTCAGTAGAGTACCCACATATATATATATATATATATATATATATAACATTTTTTTTACTTGTTCTTAGATGTCCAGCTGTTATGGGTGAGCTTTTACCTTCTCTTGGATATTACTACTGGGAGACGCATGTGTCAAAATGCAAAGCCTACCGCATCGGCATTGCATATCAAACTGTATCACAAACCAGCACACTGGGGGAGAACAGTGCTTCCTGGTGTCTGCCCTTATCTCCACCAGAGGTCAGATTCACCGCTATTATAACATCAATCTAAAATTCTCATACGATATTATTCCTATTAAAGTGCAGTCACGCTTATCTGTTGTTTGGCAAAGTTTCATGCGAATGGGATTTTTTTTCCAGAATTTCTTTAATGTGACCATACCTTTAGTTAGTGATTTAAAACATGCCCATTTTTGATAGCATTACTAAATTCTCACTTATAATATGATAAAATGTTAATTCTGTTTGTTAATTGGTGATTGGTGAATGCTGTTGTATGATAAGGTACAAGGTTCCACTTCCTCAGTGAAAAGGCCAACTCACTGCTGAAGGTTTCAGAGGACAGGAACTCAGTAGAGTACCCACATGACAGCTACAATAAAATGTCCTCTATCATAGAGTAAGTACCTCAAACAATTGTTTTAACTATTACAAAACTAACACTGAAAACACAACAAATTATATGTCCTGTTTAATTTGCAACTTCAAAATTCATGACATATGCTGTTTTCAGTGATGCACAAAAGCACAAGTGTCTTGAGTTACAGCAAATGCCTACATCTATAAGGTATCCCATTCATGTATTTGTGCATGCGTTTCATTATCCTAAAGAGGATAGCCTATCCATTAGATGTAAAAGTCATGGAATTTTTTACCAAACTCTGTCCAGCTAGAAAAGTGTGTTTATTTAATATCTGCTCATTTCAGTTTAAATAAACAGCCTGGTAGGACATTTCGTAGCTCCATTCCAAACTGTGGAAACACTGTGTAATTAAGGCTCTTTGGCAATCAGGAAGGTAAATTAACTGGTGCCTTCAAAAAGAATCAAAATGCCCCTTTGGTATAAATCTTAAAAAAATGTGTTCTCTCATTAAATCTGTTCTCTCATTAAAAAAGTTCTCTCGGCCTTCCATAAAACCTTTAAAAATAGTCTTTTGTACTTCGAAAAATCCCCGGTCTACAACTGTGAAAGGTACTGTGTACATTGTCTATGATGTTAGAGTTTGCAAATCAGCAACTAGAGTCCTGTCAAGCCCTAGCCAACGGAAAGAACAATTTTATGAGTGCATCTGCAGAAAATGTGAGCACAAAGATGATACTATAGATGCTTTTCAATGAAACCAAGTTGTTTAAATCGGAATTTGGTTTTATTGAGAACACATAGTCTTGGGTTGTGCTCTAATTGCTTTTAAAGGTACAATAAGTCATTTTCCCCAAAGGTTTACACCTACAAAAGTGATGTACATATGATGTGAAGACTGCAGCCATATCAGTGACCTAGAAAAGGCTGTTTTATTCCATATAAATAGTGAGATCACAAACTATTTTGGTTCTGTAATTAATCAGTCATGGGTGACAAAAACTCCTCAGAACAGGGTATTTCTACAATGGAATCAATGTGTTTATATAACATTGCATATATACTACTGTTCAAAAGTTTGGGGTTGGTAAGATTTTTGAATTTAAGATTTTTGAAAGTCTCTCAAGACTGCATTTATTTGTACAAAAATACAGTAAAAACAGTAATATTGTGAATTGTGAAATATTATTACAAATTAAAATAACTGTTTTCTCTATTTTATAAATGTAATTTATTCCTGTGATGGCAAAGCTGTATTTTCAACAACATTTTTTAATGTTGAAAACATTTGTGCTGCTTAATATTTTTGTGGAAAGCAAAATCTTTTTCAGGATTCTTTCATTCTTCATCAATTTCCTTACTGATAAATATATAATTTGACATATTTATTATGTTGTATTTTATAATATATATTGTATTTATATTATTTGATATATTTATTGTGTCGCATAACCCTTCGTCTCTCCAGCTGCAGATTTGAGCTGCTTCATGACAGCGTGGAGTCTGACATCTTTGTCATGGACATACCTGCGCGGGTCGGCACTCTGTTGGACTACAGCCAGGGTCGGCTCTTCTTCTTTAATGCTCAGAACGGGCAGCTCTTGGGCACTTTTCGGCACACCTTCACTCAGCCCTGCCACCCTGTGTTTGTCCTGGAGCAGCCGGGGAATCTAGAACTAAACATGACCATGGAGGTGCCGGAGTTTGTTAAGCACTGCTAGTTTACACAACTGAAGCCTCGAAGCTCTGGGCTTGCTTGTGCCACAGGATATGAATCAAGTGCTTCTTTCTTAATAGTAATAAAATGAAACAATATTGTGCTGAAGAACTGAAGAATTGCTCAGTTCTAAGAAATGGTGTGACTGAAGAGATTATGAGGAACATTTAGTTTGGGTGACCATAATGAGAAATATTTAGTCAGAGTGACTGTACATCCTCTTTTTCAGAGACGTGTCCTGGCCAGGATTTCTAAATTACCCAAAATGTGTTGGTTTGGGCTTTGTTTTCCTATTGTTTTCATACTTGCTGAAGGTAATGACCAGTAGCGTGCAGGCATTGTACTTAATCAACCAATCGTGGCATGCGTGAAGGTGGGATCTACAGAGAATGGTCAAAGCAATACAAATACGCATACATGTAATTTATGAAGACCGTAGAGAGCATGTCCAAAGGAAATCAAAGCCAAAACCCAGACATTTTAGGCAATTTAGAAATCCCAGCCGCAGGACATGTCCAGGAAAAAGGACATATGGTCATCCTAATTGAGTTTTGTGAAAGGAAGGATTGTTTTTGAAGCTGTGCTTTTAAATCCCTCCAGAAACTAGTTTTTTTTGGAGCTGTTGCGTTGTTTTTGTATATATGACACAGAAAGTGCATGCAACCAGTTTTGTTGCTTCTCATACAGTATATGATCACATGATGTGCAGACATTCATATTCAGTGTCAGTGTATTTATTTTGGAGGCTACAGGCTTCCAGGTTGTTTGAATAAAATGAATAGATGTTGGCACTGCTAATAACATGCTTTCATTGCTGAATTCTCCCTCAGTGGAGGACACGTGTTTTGAGATGATGGGCAAGGCATCACAAATGAGTGATGAAAATATTTATTTTTCTGTGGTTTACTGTATTTAAAAGATTTGGTAGGAAAAGGTCATTTCACTCCAGTTTACATTTTAAATCGTTGCTGGTCAGGATCTCGCTTAATCACAAACTAAGCAAAGGGAAATGAGTAAAGAGATTTTAGTTTTCACTTCCAATGGATCATCGCAGTATCGTGTGCGTATTTTCGTTCTTTTCTGCTCTGAAAGCTTCACTGTATGACAGTCAAAATCAGTTACAATCACTTGCATAAGAGAAAACACATTTTAATTCGATTTATAGTCTAATGGACACAGTGCAGGGATAGCACTTCATTTTCAAGTTGTTGTCTGTTTTGTAAAATTATTCTTTTAAAATGTTCTGTTGTCTAATCATTTAGTAGTGGTATAAATGAGTCTGCTTGTATATTTATTTGTATTTCTGAAAACGACTGGACTGAATTAAAATGTTAACAAAGCTTCTGAGTATTTTTAGTGTCACTTAGATGTTTGAAAATGTTTTTCCATCAGAGATGTTTTAATGAACAAAGAATTAAGCTTATAGATGAATTAAAATGTTAAGAAGTTTGGGGTCAGTGAGATTTTTAATGTTTAGGCTCACCAATGCTGGATTTATCTGATAAAAAATCATATGAAATAATAATGAAGCTATATTTACTGATTTGCTGAATATTATTTGATTATTATTTCAAATATATTTTTTTAAATAACAGTTTTCTATTTTAATATATTTTTAAAATGTGATTTATTCCTATGATGGCAAAGCTGAATTTTCAGCAGCCATTAATCCAGTCTTCAGTGTCACATGATCCTTCAGAAATCATGCTAATATGATTTGGTGCTCGATTTTTTTTTATTTTATCCATTATCACTAATGTTGAAAACATGTTGTGCTGCTAATTTTTGTAGAAACCATAATACATTTTTAGGAGTCTTTGATTAATAATAAAGTTTATTCGTAACAATGTTTAAATAAAAATAATAAATTCATTGTTAAAAAATCTTTCTGACCCCAAATATTTGATTAGATATATAATTTTTTTTGTTATTAAGCCCTCTTCTTTCCAGCCGTAAAATCTTAATTCATCATAGATGGTGGTAAAGACCAAAAAGCCAGCAAAACAAAGGGGGAAAAATCTCCTGTCCTTTCCATTTTGTTGAGGGAATGTGAATATTTGGGGAGTGGTGAGTTGTAATAGCTTCCATGTGACAGCCCTACAGCTGTCTCTCTATTACTGCCACATTTAAAGGATGAATGAACGGAAAGTTTTGCAATGTGTTAGTATTGTTCATTCAAAGAGCATAAATAAGTTCTTAAAGGAACACTCCACTATTTTTGAAAATAGGCTCCTTTTCCAACTCCCCTAGAGTTAAACAGTTGAGGAGTGTTCCTTTAAGGTCTGTCACAATTTAGCTACAGTACTTTCCACTATATAAATAAAAAATGTAGTGGGTTTTGCATTTGGTGTAAACAACTAAATGTACCAATATAATAAGTTATATAATAAGTTCCCCATTTTTCTGAGAAAAGTCTATTTCAAAGAACTTCACTTTATTGCATATATGTACATATATTTTGAAATATACAATTTCTTGAAACACAATGAATGACCGATTAAATCAAAAATACAGTCAGGTGTGATGGCATGGCACAGCACTGGACTTTTAAGGCATTCCTTGCATGTATAAAACCTCCAGAGGAATATGAAAAACAATAAATGTATACACAGTACACAAAATCAGATGTCAAGATCCCTTTGCACCAAAAGTCAAGAATGTGGAAAGTTACACAATCAAGCGAAATCAATGGAAAGATCAAATCAAATAAGAGAGATGTATGCTGCAATGCACAATGTGGACATGCTTACTGCAGTATTGATAGTTAATCTACCATGTGCACTTAAATAAAAACTGTTTATTTATGTAGAATTTTAAACTAAACCTAATTTGATTATTATAAACAACTCTATGATGAATAAATGCTGAATACCTATAAACCCTAAATCTTATACCTGTAATTGTGTTTGAGCAGTATTGAAAAAATAAATAAAAACATAAAATACACACAAAACCTTTTGCATTTGGAAAGCCAGCTTGTGCATTCAAAGTTCCATATACAATAATGTGTGAAGACCGCCAGGAAAACTGATCAAGGACAATGCAACTCAACTGGAACGCACTTCTCTTTTAAACTATAGCATTTGTATCTTAAGTCATCAATTGTCAGCTCAGTGTTGCTATTATGCTACTATAAAGCATTTCCCTTTTTATACGTAGTTGCCACATGTGCTAATGATTCTTAAATACAACAGATGAAGAATGCCCATTTAACAAGCCCTTTATGTTGTTGTGTTACAAAATCGAACACTCAAACCAACATTTCAGCAACTTAATCATGAAAAACTAGTATTAATTTATTATGACCGCATCAGTATGTTAAATTATAAATATGATTTGGAAATTCTTTCCATTTCAACTTACATTACAATGGAAGATAAATAAATGATGTTAAAGTCAGTGCTTAGATAGAAGGGGTTCATCAGGCACGGGTTGAGTTCTCGCTGGCCGGGGCCGAGGGTTTGGTGTCATGTCTGTGCGGTCTGTGCTGCGGACTGCTGCGAAGATTGTCATCCATCTGTGACATAAACATACATGACGATAAGAACCACAGGACAAGTGTTCATTGCAAAAAAATGTGTATGAAGAGCTTATGAGATACACTACATAGGCAAAAGCATGTGGACACCCCCCCTCATTGTGTCTGTTTCAGCACAGGTTCATAAAATCGAGCATACAACCAGGCATACACTGTAAAAAAAAAATCCTTGAAATTTACGATAAAAAATGGTAGCTGTGGTTGCCAGAACTTTACTCTAAAAATATGGTAACATCATTTTTTTAATTTTTGAGTTTTTATCTCACAATTCTGACTTTTTTTTTCTCTTGCAATTCTGACTCTTCTAAAGAAGTCACAACTCTGAGAAGTCACAACTGTGAGATAAAAAGTTGCTTTTTTTATTTATTTATTTTGTGGAAACATTTATCACAATTCAGTTTGGGATAACTTATCCCTCTCACAATATCACAATTTGAATTTATGTCTCACAATTGAGACTTTTCTCTCAGAATTGTGGGATAACATTTCGAATTGTGAGCAATTCTGAATTTATATCTTCTTTAAAAAGTGAGAATTGTGAGATATTTGAGACACTTTTTATTAAATATTTTCAGCACGATGCTGCAAGACTTTTCTTTTCCAGCATGAAATGCCCCTAGAAAAAAATCAAAGTAAATAAACAGTTTATTAAGTCTAGTTGGACTCTTTCTTGACTGGCCTAGACTAGCCCAGACCTGAACCCCATTGAACACTGAATTGGGAAATTGACTGTGAGCCAGATCCCATCACTCAATATGAGTGTCTGACATCACTGACGCTGCTGTGGAATTCTGAATAGGAACAAATACATTTCAATACATTGTGAAAAAACAGTGTCCACATACTTTTAAACATGTAACTGCAATTTCTAGTGACATTAAATTCAGAAGTGAATCAGCAGATCTTGCCAAGACCTTTTCAATAAGGTTGGACTCTTTGTTAACAAGTTGTGTCAGTTTCTGGAGGTTTGCATCGACAGGATCATGGGTAGCCGTCGGAGAGCCTAGCAAGAAGGCAGAGATAGAGAAAAGACGACAGGACACTGATTCTGAAGAAAAGCAGACGTTTTTAGACGCACGTGGGAGAAAGGTTAGTGCAGATTCAGAGGGCAGCCAAAGAAACAGAGCAAATCACTTAAAATAGCCACGAGGCCCAAGACCATGCTGTTATTAAACGGTCTTTTAGCATTTGCTATGAGCCAAATGTCTGGGGTTGAAGGCAATGGAAAGGTAATTAATCATGAGTGTCTGGTTAAATGATTTAATTCTATATGATTCAACAGCAGGTTGAGATAAAGTAATAAAAAGACGAAAGAGAGCAGAACAGGACCAATACTATGTTTTTTGTGGTTTTATTAATATAGTTCTAGACAGGCTGTGACAGAGGTCTTACTACTTACAGTCCATTCTCTTCTCAGCAGAGGCGTCGGTAAAGTAGTTTTTAAGGATGGTGTTGCAGAACTGGCAGAGGTTATCAAGTTGGTTCAGGTGCTTCTGAAGCTGGCCACTGGGAAGAGGGGCTTTAATAAGAGGGGCGATATGGCCAAAAACAAAGGCGTCCAGGCTTGTAGGCCTGGCAGATAGAAAACATGGTGAACTTCAGGCTGATACATTTAAGAGGATTACATTTAAAGGGATAGTTCACCAAAAAATGAAAATTCTGTCATCATTTTTCCATACTATGGAAGTCAATGGCTACCGTCAACTGTTTTGTTACTAACATGCTTCAAAATATCATATTTTGTGTTCAGCAGCTGAAAGAAATTCATACAGGTTTGGATCATCTATAATTGATAAATGATGTAATTTTTAAGAATTTCAATTTTTTTAGTGAACTATCCCTTTAACTCAATTTTACACTATTTAAGATTTTTTTCAATGTTTTTGAAAGAAGTATTTTATGCTTTTATACCAAAGCTGCAATTTTTTCTATCAAAGATACAGCAAAAACAGTAATACTTTGGGGGAGTTGGAAAATGAGCCTATTTTCAAAAATAGTGGAGTGTTCCTTTAAGGTCTGTCACAATTTAGCTACAGTACTTTCCACTATATAAATAAAAAATGTAGTGGGTTTTGCATTTGGTGTAAACAACTAAATGTACCAATATAATAAGTTATATAATAAGTTCCCCATTTTTCTGAGAAAAGTCTATTTCAAAGAACTTCACTTTATTGCATATATGTACATATATTTTGAAATATACAATTTCTTGAAACACAATGAATGACCGATTAAATCAAAAATACAGTCAGGTGTGATGGCATGGCACAGCACTGGACTTTTAAGGCATTCCTTGCATGTATAAAACCTCCAGAGGAATATGAAAAACAATAAATGTATACACAGTACACAAAATCAGATGTCAAGATCCCTTTGCACCAAAAGTCAAGAATGTGGAAAGTTACACAATCAAGCGAAATCAATGGAAAGATCAAATCAAATAAGAGAGATGTATGCTGCAATGCACAATGTGGACATGCTTACTGCAGTATTGATAGTTAATCTACCATGTGCACTTAAATAAAAACTGTTTATTTATGTAGAATTTTAAACTAAACCTAATTTGATTATTATAAACAACTCTATGATGAATAAATGCTGAATACCTATAAACCCTAAATCTTATACCTGTAATTGTGTTTGAGCAGTATTGAAAAAATAAATAAAAACATAAAATACACACAAAACCTTTTGCATTTGGAAAGCCAGCTTGTGCATTCAAAGTTCCATATACAATAATGTGTGAAGACCGCCAGGAAAACTGATCAAGGACAATGCAACTCAACTGGAACGCACTTCTCTTTTAAACTATAGCATTTGTATCTTAAGTCATCAATTGTCAGCTCAGTGTTGCTATTATGCTACTATAAAGCATTTCCCTTTTTATACGTAGTTGCCACATGTGCTAATGATTCTTAAATACAACAGATGAAGAATGCCCATTTAACAAGCCCTTTATGTTGTTGTGTTACAAAATCGAACACTCAAACCAACATTTCAGCAACTTAATCATGAAAAACTAGTATTAATTTATTATGACCGCATCAGTATGTTAAATTATAAATATGATTTGGAAATTCTTTCCATTTCAACTTACATTACAATGGAAGATAAATAAATGATGTTAAAGTCAGTGCTTAGATAGAAGGGGTTCATCAGGCACGGGTTGAGTTCTCGCTGGCCGGGGCCGAGGGTTTGGTGTCATGTCTGTGCGGTCTGTGCTGCGGACTGCTGCGAAGATTGTCATCCATCTGTGACATAAACATACATGACGATAAGAACCACAGGACAAGTGTTCATTGCAAAAAAATGTGTATGAAGAGCTTATGAGATACACTACATAGGCAAAAGCATGTGGACACCCCCCCTCATTGTGTCTGTTTCAGCACAGGTTCATAAAATCGAGCATACAACCAGGCATACACTGTAAAAAAAAAATCCTTGAAATTTACGATAAAAAATGGTAGCTGTGGTTGCCAGAACTTTACTCTAAAAATATGGTAACATCATTTTTTTAATTTTTGAGTTTTTATCTCACAATTCTGACTTTTTTTTTCTCTTGCAATTCTGACTCTTCTAAAGAAGTCACAACTCTGAGAAGTCACAACTGTGAGATAAAAAGTTGCTTTTTTTATTTATTTATTTTGTGGAAACATTTATCACAATTCAGTTTGGGATAACTTATCCCTCTCACAATATCACAATTTGAATTTATGTCTCACAATTGAGACTTTTCTCTCAGAATTGTGGGATAACATTTCGAATTGTGAGCAATTCTGAATTTATATCTTCTTTAAAAAGTGAGAATTGTGAGATATTTGAGACACTTTTTATTAAATATTTTCAGCACGATGCTGCAAGACTTTTCTTTTCCAGCATGAAATGCCCCTAGAAAAAAATCAAAGTAAATAACAGTTTATTAAGTCTAGTTGGACTCTTTCTTGACTGGCCTAGACTAGCCCAGACCTGAACCCCATTGAACACTGAATTGGGAAATTGACTGTGAGCCAGATCCCATCACTCAATATGAGTGTCTGACATCACTGACGCTGCTGTGGAATTCTGAATAGGAACAAATACATTTCAATACATTGTGAAAAAACAGTGTCCACATACTTTTAAACATGTAACTGCAATTTCTAGTGACATTAAATTCAGAAGTGAATCAGCAGATCTTGCCAAGACCTTTTCAATAAGGTTGGACTCTTTGTTAACAAGTTGAGTCAGTTTCTGGAGGTTTGCATCGACAGGATCATGGGTAGCCGTCGGAGAGCCTAGCAAGAAGGCAGAGATAGAGAAAAGACGACAGGACACTGATTCTGAAGAAAAGCAGACGTTTTTAGACGCACATGGGAGAAAGGTTAGTGCAGATTCAGAGGGCAGCCAAAGAAACAGAGCAAATCACTTAAAATAGCCACGAGGCCCAAGACCATGCTGTTATTAAACGGTCTTTTAGCATTTGCTATGAGCCAAATGTCTGGGGTTGAAGGCAATGGAAAGGTAATTAATCATGAGTGTCTGGTTAAATGATTTAATTCTATATGATTCAACAGCAGGTTGAGATAAAGTAATAAAAAGACGAAAGAGAGCAGAACAGGACCAATACTATGTTTTTTGTGGTTTTATTAATATAGTTCTAGACAGGCTGTGACAGAGGTCTTACTACTTACAGTCCATTCTCTTCTCAGCAGAGGCGTCGGTAAAGTAGTTTTTAAGGATGGTGTTGCAGAACTGGCAGAGGTTATCAAGTTGGTTCAGGTGCTTCTGAAGCTGGCCACTGGGAAGAGGGGCTTTAATAAGAGGGGCGATATGGCCAAAGACAAAGGCGTCCAGGCTTGTAGGCCTGGCAGATAGAAAACATGGTGAACTTCAGGCTGATACATTTAAGAGGATTACATTTAAAGGGATAGTTCACCAAAAAATGAAAATTCTGTCATCATTTTTCCATACTATGGAAGTCAATGGCTACCGTCAACTGTTTTGTTACTAACATGCTTCAAAATATCATATTTTGTGTTCAGCAGCTGAAAGAAATTCATACAGGTTTGGATCATCTATAATTGATAAATGATGTAATTTTTAAGAATTTCAATTTTTTTAGTGAACTATCCCTTTAACTCAATTTTACACTATTTAAGATTTTTTTCAATGTTTTTGAAAGAAGTATTTTATGCTTTTATACCAAAGCTGCAATTTTTTTTTATCAAAAATACAGCAAAAACAGTAATACTGTGAAACTGTTTTCTATTTGAATATATTTTAAAATATAATTTATTCCTGTGATTGCAAGACTAAATCTTCAGCAGCAACACTGAGTAAGTATCAAAAATACAGCAAAAACAGTAATACTTTGAAACTGTTTTCTATTTGAATATATTTTAAAATATAATTTATTCCTGTGATTGCAAGACTAAATCTTCAGCAGCAACACTGAGTAAATGACATTTTTAAATATATTAAAACAGAAAACAGTTATTTTAAAGAATGTTGGGAACAAGAAAAAAAAACAATAAAGACATTTCTTAAAATATCTTCTTTCATGTTCCACAAAAGCAAGAAAGAAAGTCATACAGGTTTGGAATGGCATGAAGGTGAGTAAATGACGACAGACTTTTATTTTTATAACTATCCCTTTAAAGAACTGATAAATATTACGGGATAAAAGAATTCAAAAACTCACCTGTCTCCAAAGAAGAAGTGGAAGTTCCCAAGTCTGTGGGAGAGCAAATTCAGGCACTCTTTGGCTTCACTGTAGATCTAAAAGAAATTCTATTACTAACCATACAATTTTATATTCATTATTATGAGGGATGGCGAAACTACAATAGCACATTTGTGTAACATATTTAATTAAAAATCCTCTGGTTTCTACACTCCACCTCAGGCAGATTTGCTCATGAGGACAAACAATTTTCCTGAGATAAACTGTTTTCCATCTCACAATGCAGAACCACAAACATTTCCATTTCACCATGGCATTGAAAAAGAATAGATGAATTCAATGCAATGCATGAAACATAATGTCTCAGTAACTGACGTAAATCGTACATGAATATGGATCTGTTTTCTCATACCTTTCCCTCTACTTCTGTGATGTTCAGCAATGGTGACTCTGCTTTGGTCAGTAAGATGCGGGACAGAGCCAAGCTGGCCTGTCGACCTGGTACAAAGAAGTTGAGGGGGAACGGGGAATGTGACGTAAACCAGGGTCGGGTCAGGTTAGCATAGTTCTCTGCGTCCACCCAGAATGTGTGCAGCTACAAATTAACAGCACAGATCTACACTTAATTCATAACATCATCATTATGAGGATCAGATATGACTCAAAGCAGTAAGTGAATTGCAGATGGACCCACCAGTGCTGGCCGCAGCTTTTCCTCCA
Organism: Sinocyclocheilus rhinocerous; assembly: GCF_001515625.1. Classification (NCBI taxonomy): domain Eukaryota; kingdom Metazoa; phylum Chordata; class Actinopteri; order Cypriniformes; family Cyprinidae; genus Sinocyclocheilus; species Sinocyclocheilus rhinocerous. Next base: position 1,656,470 of record NW_015642610.1, read on the forward strand.
GTAGGGCGATATAAGCCATTGTATCTGCACCTTGCTTAGCCGTCAACTCATAGTCGGCATTGAATCTCTGTGTGGATTGAGCAACACATGTTTTATTGACACTTTAATATACAATCCAGGGAGCATAATCACCCTTTCTCAAGCGCATCATACTTCGTGGATGTTATAAGTTGCACTGAGTAAATACAGCTGGATATACAGCTTCATTTCAGGCTGTAAAGCAACAAAATGTGATTATTTTAAAGGGGGTGATTCTTTTCTATACCCACTGTATATTCCCAATAAATATATTTATATAAAAACGTTGGGCTGCTTGAAAACTAGATAAATTCCGTGATTAAATATTTTTAAAGGGGTCATATGACGATGCTAAAAAAGAACATTATTTTGTGTATTTGGTGTAATGAAATGTTTATGTGGTTCAAGGTTAAAAAAAAAACATTATTTTCCACATACTGGACATTATTGTTTCTCCTGTATGCCCCGCCTTTCTGAAACGCATCGATTTTTACAAAGCTCATCGGTCTGAAAAGCAAGGTGTGCTCTGATTGGCCAGCTATCCAGTGCGTTGTGATTGGCCGAATACCTCAAACGTGTGACGGAAATGTTACGCCCCTACCATACTGTCATGCCGTGTCCCCGCCGGAGCGACGAGACAAAACCAATAAAACCCATTATAAACGAGGCATTTGTTGCATCCAGTGGGGACATAATTACGGATTATAATGACTTATACTGTCTTTTTACGCGTTGCGTTGCATCGCGCCGCGCCGCGTAAACATAAAACCATGTCTGCATTTGTGATCGGAGAAACGACAAACAACAAGCGCTACTCTACACTGCTCAAAACTCACGTTTGAATCGTCAGTGGCAAATTCTTTAAATATGAAAACGTACTTACAGTCTGTGAGTCAGCATTATTTGTCAGCATCATAGACTGTATAGGGTCAGCATACGCGCCGAAGGGGAAACAGAGGAACTGAATTAACAGGAACAGCCGGCATTGTAGCCTACTCTCCCAGGAAACAGTCCTCGTCCTCCGTTAAATTGGCTGCACACATCTGAATATTTGGTTTTAACTGTTCTGGAACAGTGTTGTAAATACAACTTAACCACTGATTTCTAGTCATGTCCTCTTTTGGAAAAAACAAAGTAGTTTCACTTTCACAACGAAACACACAGCGCCGTAACGACATGTTAATGTATGAATTTCTTTGGTAAAGTCATGTAATAAGTAGGATAACATACAGTCAGCTGGTCAAAATAAACCACTCGGGTCCTGGTTTCATCAGAATTCTTCTGCGATATTCACTGACAAACTGCAAAATACCCCCAACTTACTTTACACAAAAAAGAGGGCATCGCTAAACAGATATGAATTTCTACCTGTTTTCGTAGGAAGTTTAGAATTTGTGTTGGTTCTGTGACTGTGGATCCCTCAAAGTGTAGCTGTGGCACAGATGCTGTGGAGGGAGAAACATGACAGCTGCAGCTTAACCATCAAAGAGCTTGTCCATATACAAACCCCTCTCATGCACTTCAGCAATGCTTGCCATTCACAATGTTACATTTGGAAAAAGACATGGATGATTGTGGCTACATCCCAGACTTTCACTACATTTAACATGCTCTTACACCAATACCCTATTAAAAAAAAAAAAACAATCCTTCCTTACCTGTTATAGTCCTCCATGTCCAGTCAATAGACTTTACTGCAAGCGCTGCACCTGAAAATTTGGCATATGCCTATAAGAGAACATTAAAAACATATGAAGGTGAACAGATGATTGATTAAGGGTTAAGTAAATATTAATAATCATCACTAAAGCGCTACACTGTAACTAGGACTTTTATTATGCATTTTTACAAATGGTTATCAGAACGCATGTTTTCAGGCAGCTGCAAAAATAAAACAAAAAGCTACACTCCTTTACAAAACACAAGCACGTGTGTACAATCTATAATCTAAGTGAAAAGCGTGTAAAAGAGCCCATTATACCCTTCAGATCCTATCAGCATTATTCATCTGACCTTCAAGAAATAAAACCCGGAGCTGTGCGACACATATCAGCTTACGTTACTATTATCATCCAGTCAAACCAATGCAATGCAATTCAATTCAGTCGAGCTGCTTTTTGCATGACAGCTACGGTAACAGGAAGCATCAGCTGACAACTGAACTGGCGCATGCTATAGTGTACAGAGACTTTTATTTATCAAAGTGACTCTGAACACTGCTATCCGGATCCCAGGACACGTCTCTCCAAAACTGCATCGACGTTGTTGATTAATTATTACATTGTGAATATCCATACAATACAAGCGTTAATATAACGCGTGTAGTTACCAGCACGATGAGGGAGTCTGTGTGCACGGATGGCAGATCCCAGTCGCCTCCCCAGCAGAGCAGCTCCATGGGTTCCGCCATGTTTGTGTGCATGAACAGCAGCAGCAGCCCGTCCTCCAGCATCCCAGTGCGCTAGGAGAAAATTTTCACCCACAGCAAATGTTTGTTGAAATACATAAATGGAGGCAAGAAAACGAGAAAGTTGGGTTGGCTTCCTTACAAAATAAAAAATTAAATTAAATTATAAAATACAAATATTACAAATAAATTAAATTATAAAAATAAAAAAACGTTACTTTTTATTTAATTAAAAATGACATAAATCAAAAAAATATTATTTGTCAAATTATGCAACAAAAAAAGTAGGTGTATTGGATAAGCTAACTAGAGACAGTGACTGATTTTTTGTGATTTTGGCCATCATAAAACAATTCTGTCACTGTTAGTGGACAAATTAAACTAGCAATAGTATAAGAGCTATGTGTCTATTAATGGTTTAGAAACCTGAGGGGGGCTATTGTCAACTCCGTTAGAGCTGGTAGACCACCAGAATTTTAACTTAATATAGTTTGGAAATGCACGGATAGATCATTTATTTGTATGATTATATTGGGAGTTAGGACATGTGGATGGATTTATTTCTGGGAGATTTTGGATGGATTTTGGTATGCGGCCTACTCTTCTACAGCTGGGTGGATGATAAGAAACTATTGAGGAAACCATCTTCAAGTAATTGTTTCCCCCTTCTCCTTACAATGGCACAACCTGGACATTTAAGTGATTTTCATTTTTTAAGAAGTCTGAGAAGATGTGCAACTCCTTTGGCTCCTGAAGTTAAGAACATACTGCAGTTAAATGGGATTCTTCGACTCAGATCTCGCCCAAGGGGTAAGAAAGCTGGGAGAAATTATATTCGTTCAATATGTATAATTGATGGAAATCGCCCTATTTCTTGTGGAACTGCTGTGGATATTAAAAGACAGCCAGCTGGGCAAATAATGTTTTTATTTGACTGTTGTTACCTATCTAAGAACTTAATTCATATCAAGATAAACCAACACAAGTCAATACCATCTATGCCTGGTTTTCTCCTTTCTAATGTGCGTTCTTTACGCTACAAATGTGATGAGCTGCACAGTGTAGCACTGAATAATAACTCAGCAGTTGTCGCCGTTTCAGAGACTTGGCTAAATGATGGTATCCCAGATTCAATTGTAACTTTTGCTGGATATACAATACCTCGCCGGGATCGCAAGGGAGGTGGGGGAGGAGGAGTTGCATTGTATGTTTGTAACACCATCAAACAAATTCGACTGACTCATCTAGAAGAGGACGAGCATGAAGCTTTGTGGGTCTGGTTACGTCCCAGTCGTCTTAAGTTGTATTATTGCTGCTGTGCTATATTTTCCACCATGCTCTTCTGCATCAGCCCAACCTGATTTACTAATCTCACAGTATTTGGATAGTTGTCTCAGATATATTGAATGTAGCTATCAGCAGGCTGCAATTGTCATACTTGGTGATACAAATAAGTACAAGTCTGAAACCATCTGCAGCAGACATGGTTTGAAACAAATCGTGGCTGGAGCAACAAGAAAGGCTAGTCAACTAGACTCTATATTTACCAATATTTCCTCCATGTATCAGACACCAGAGCATTTGCCTCCGGTTGGCTCTTCTGATCATCAGACTATCTTGATAAATGCAGGAAACTGGCCCACCAAGCCTATTAAAAATATTTTTTGCAGAAAACGTACCCCTGAGACAATCAGGGAACTGGGCCTCCTTATGAACACTACTGATTTTTCTCATATTTCTCACATTTTCTCACATTCACGAAGCTATGGATCCTGAGGCTAAGGTTGGTGCCTTTACTTCCACTATCATATCTGTCCTGGATAAAACAGTTCCATCAAAGAAAGTTTCTATCACAAACACAGATAAGCCTTGGATGACTGTTCAAATTAAAGATCTGATAAAAGATAGGCAGTGTGCTTTTTGTTCTGGCGACAAAACCTCTTATAGGACGTTAAAATCAATCATTGCCAAAAAAAATCAAGAACGCAAAGAAACAATATTACCAGCATGAGGTGGAAGAACTGCGATGCTCCAAGCCAAAACAATGGTTTAAGTCAGTGAAGAATTTAATGGAGATGGAAGGAGATAAGAGTGACATGGTGTCTCAGGATCAAAACATCATGCAACGTGAGTGTGACACTCTGGCTAGGCACTTTGCTTCTGTGTGGAATTATGCGAACCACATTTCTTTGTCTGAGGAAGAAGTTACCTGCAAGTTGTCAAATTGTAGTGTACCTCCTCTGAGTATTGGACAAGTTAAGACTAGACTCCGTAAAGTGAATGCAGCCAAGGCTGCTGGTCCCGACTGCGTTCCTCCTTGGGTGCTAAAGACTTTTCATGAAGAGTTGGCACCGGTGTTATGTGACATCTTCAATACATGCATCCAGCATAAAATTTTTCCAAAACAATGGAAGGAGGCTATAGTCAAAGCGTCGTTTTCCAGCAGATTATCGCCAGATCTCATTACTCGGCTGTGTTGGAAAAGTGTTTGAAGGAATCCTTTCCCGTTCCAGCTGGTGTTCCTCAAGGGGGACTTCTATCCCCTCTGCTTTTTGTCATATATGCATAAATAGCCTGGATTCATATTTGCCTCCTTCGGTAATACCTGTGAAATATGCTGATGATCTAACAATCACAGAGTTTCTAATGGGATCTTTACCTGGACTCACTCAGAAGGCCTTAGACTCTGTAGTGGAATGGGGACAGGAATTTACATTGGCAATGAATGGAGCTAAGACTGTGGACATGGTAATTAGTGCCAGGAGAGAGGATAACATTCCCTCCCCTCCCTCTCCTGTTATCTCAGGACATGCAATTAGTAGAGTTTCCACCTTTAAATTGCTTGGAGTTCAAATATCCTCTGACTTGTCATGGGATGCCCACATTAAGTACATGGTTTCGAAGGTGCGCCCCAGAATATACTATCTTTGCGCTGCAAAAAAAGCGGGTCTTCCTTGTGATGTTTTGGTACAAGTATATTTGACTTTTATACGGCCAGTTCTCGAATATGCTAGTCCAGTATGGGGTGGTCTACCTAAAGGTCTCTCTGAGGAGTTAGAGAGGATTCAACAGCGATGCTGTCGGATAATAGGCATTCCGACTTCAACTCTCCCAACATTGAGTGAGAGGCGGGAGGAAACCACCATACGTACTCTTACTAAAATACTCAAGGACAGTTCATCACCATTGCATTGTTTCCTTGTCATGTCAAACTTTAAATAAAACTAAACCAGCAACTATGTTCCAAACACTAGCTTGTAGCACACTTGTTTTTTTTTTACAAAAATGAATTAAATCTGTTTTCAGCTTTATTTGAGAGTCTGCAGGATACAATATGCAGGCAGTTGAAGAGTTAATGTGGTTCATTCATATGAAGCTGAAGGTTTAATTGATTTTCCATAACTCCTCTGTCGTAACACTCAAACTGGCAAGACTCAGCAGGGACATGTCACGCCAGATCATTCCTGTAAATGTGTTGTTTCTGTCTTTCTTTCTTTCTTTCTTTCTTTCTTCGGCAGATTGTTTGGATAATGCAGTCAGATTGTTAAACCATGATTATTTCTGTGTAAAAATCCTCATTAGCAACTTTAAAGTAAAGTTTAAAGGGGTCCTATTATGCTCTTTTACAAAGTCTTGATCTTGTTTTGGGGGTGTACTAGAACAGGCTCTCATACTAGGTTGTTCGAAAAACACATTATTTTTCACATATTTTACATTATTACAACACCTCTCTCCCCAGTCTGGCATGAACGGCTCGAATAGTTCCTGTATCAAATGAAGGCCCGCCTTCTGAAATACGAAATGTGCTGTGATTGGTTAGCTGGGCCAGTGTGTGTTGTGATTGGCAGCACTCGGCGCCTGCTCGGGAAATGTCATGCCTCTTACCATAGCCGCCTACAAGCTTCATTGTAAATATTGCGTCAAAATCAAATCAATTTGAGCGCGATTTAAATACAGACTAACTAAAGTTGAAAAAGTGAAAAAGCATAATAGCACCCCTTTAAATTATAATTATAAATGTAAAAAAAGAACAAAATAATTCAATTTAGGTTTGCTTTCAAAAGCATTAGATTCATTAGATAATTTAAAACAGAATATTCATTGCAACCTTTAACCAGTTGGCGCAGGTTCTGACCAAAAACCAAAGCACATAACGCGAGTTACGTAATCAGATTACTTTTTTTAAGTAACTAGTAAAGTAACGCTTTACTTTTTAATTTACACGAAAATATCTGAATTACTTTTTCAAAAAAGTAAGGCCAGTTACTTTGTTTTCCCATTTATTGACTGACAAGTCTCCTGTCCCCATATTGGGAGAAATCGGAAGTGCAGAGGAGTTGTGTGCGCTGTGTGAACATGATGTTACTGTAGTTCTAGACTAAATGTGAATGTGCATTAATTCATCCCACTCACAAAAAACAGATTTAGTATTCATCAAAATGAATAAAAACAGTGAAATGCAAACTCAGAATATGACGCAAACCTGCAATAATTAAATGTGTTAAATAACACAAATGTATCTAATCCCATTTTATTAACCAAATTCTTTGCTGCTGACCTTTGATGATCCAGTTCAACCATACTAATAAGCAAAAATGACTTTAGATAAACTAACAATTGTGCTTCATTGTTTTTTTATTGCTGAAGAGTGTTGAACCTTCTTCTCCTGCGTTCTACTGTACAGACGTGAATTTACTTTTCCTTCAGCCTGAGGTTTATTCATTACACTTTTTGGTGTGAAAGGGCTTTTACATTTGCTATAAATAGAACTTCTTATATTAAAAACAATCAAGCCCTGCTCATATTTAAAAAGTAACGCAAAAGTAATGTAACGCATTACTTTCCATAAAAAGTAACTAAGTAACGTAATTAGTAACTTTTTTAGGGAGTAACGCAATATTGTAATGCATTACTTTTAAAAGTAACTTTCCCCAACACTGAGCATATCCTCCCATCATTTACCATCATTAACAAAGAGCTCTTTTAGAAGGTTTTGATCTGACATGCTCACAGCAATATGCAGCTGGTAAAAGCAAAGAAGCATTCTGGAGGAGGTGCTTGGTCACACCTTATATAGAGAGAGACATCTGAAAAGCGTAAATCACTTGAGTCTGGTTCTCGTTCATCTGCAGGGCTACAGGGAACAGGCAGTTCTGTTTTGACAGCCACTGATCAAGACTGAATCAGGGGTCAGAGCAGAAACTATTTTTCCAGGAATAAGGGTGGAACACTTTAACTGGATTTGTGAAATAAATAAATCTACAATGGGTGCTTGGACAAGAATCATATTCAGTTTACAGTTAATTTTACAACTCTTTGATACAGTGAAAACTCAAGGAATTGGTAAGTCCTTAAACCTTGTAATATATTTAAAAATGTAATATTTAAGAAATGATTTTTTTGTATGTTAAGATTCTTGCATTTTTTATTATTTGCATTGTTTACGTATATTTACAAAGCTGTTTATGAATAAGAGTGTACATGCATTAATTTCCCTCAGTTAAAATGTGAAATAAAAGACAACCCATCCCATTTCTGCTAAAATATAATATCAATATTAGCACAAATGAACTTGTTTTCTTGTGTTAGACAGGTCATTTATCACTCCATAAATGTCATAAATAATCTGGAAATCCCCCAGCATGCAGTGGGATTAACAAATGTGGAATTAAACACTATGAAATGACCATTGGCTGAGGACAAATCTGTCAATGACCTCATTGGTTGCTTTTTATAATGTGTCCTGGACAAAAGAGCATCAGAATAGTGCAGTAACATGTATTACACAAATGCATCAAAAACCATCAGTACCCAGTGCAAATCTGTTGACAAATTTTGCAGTTTATGATCTTCTGGTGTCACCGGATTGCTTACCTGACCTTCTGCAAGGAGGAATAAAGGCAACGAACATGGACAATGTTTTTATCCTTGCAAGCCTGCAGCTGCAGAACAAAGCTCCGACACGTGTCTTCCGCATCTTCAATGCTTTAGACAACACAGATTATTTTGATTTCACCGTTCAGGGGAAACTCGACAAAGGTTTGTCTGATTAAAGCTCATCAATGTGCTTTACGTTCAGTGACTCAACAGATACTTGATATGTACACTAAATACTTTTTCTGTTCACAGTCATTTTGAAATATCTAAAAAGCAATGGAAAGATTGGAACAACCAATTTCGGTAAAGTGCCACTGACAGATGGTCAGCAACACCACATACTGCTCCACTTCAGCGGGCTGCAGGGCACCCCCACCACGGCACTCTATGTGGACTGCAAGCTGGTGGAGAGAGTGCAGGACGTGCCGCAGGCCTTCAAATCACTGCCGCAGGGCCCAAAACAAGTCACACTCAAGACCCTGCCAACCTCATCCCAGGTAAACCTAGAAGGTTGAACAAATAATATCATTATTCTGATGAGTTTATCTATGCATATACAGTAAGCTGTAAAAAAAAAAAATCTCCCCTTAAATTTACAGTAAAAAAAACTGGCAGCTCTGGTTGTCAGATATTCACTATTAAAAATACTACAGGTTTTACAGGATACGTGTATATCTAGAAGCATATATTTTATTAAGTGATATAATGTTTATATACTGAACTACCAAAATCTGCCTTTTTACCTTAAAATGTACCGATAACCACCCTAATATACAGGTGGCACAATAAAAAAGCCACATGATGAATCAGAGTTTGTTCATAAATCATGGCCAATACTTGTGTGTGTGTGTGTGTGTGTATATATATATATATATATATATATATATACACACACACACACACACATACATACATACATGCATATATATATTTACCACCAGGGTAACACATTTTACACTAAAATAATGCAATAAACATTCACTACAGTAAATAACAGAAAATGTTACACGAAACATCCTAATGTACTGTACATCCCTGATAACAATAATAGAAAATACAAAATATAATCATACTGTATGTGATGTGTCATGCAGGGACTTCTGGGAATGTCCTTTCACTGTTTTTATTATATGGCATTTTAAAGTAACCGTAGCATTTTAACAGTGTTTTTCTGTAAAATTACTAACATTTTTAACAGGGTGTGAATATGAACCTGTGTTACAGGATAAGCTGTCAGACCTCAGACTTGTGCTTGATGAGTCTATTGAAAATGTGGTAGAGCTTCAGGACTGCAGCAGTGCAGTGCAGAGCGAGCAGAGGGAAACACTGCAACTACTAGGTGAGGCTGTTGTTTCTCTGATGTCTGTGTCTTATTCAGCTATAGTTTTGTTAATGATTGGTTATTTGTTTTCTTCTAGTGCAGAAAAATCTCATTATGTTACATTTCTGCAGGAACAACTTCAAAAATGGAAGCTGGCCCAATGTTTGAGCTCATGCGAATGATCCAAGAGTTAAAACAGAAGGTCGATCAGCAGGTAACTTGAAATCGAGTGGGGAAAACAGCTCCTTAACGGGATAGTTCACCCAAAAAGTACAGTTCTTTTGAGTTCTTCTGAGTTTCAGGAACGAATGATTATGTTCACTAAATCAGTTAATCCAGTTGACAGAACCAGTCTGAATGATTCCTGCATTAATCAGGTTTCAACTCACTGGTTCAATAATGGGAGGAAGATTATCAGTGATTATCAACTTAAACTTCAATATGGTCCTTACAAAGCCAAAGAAGACTATGGACTACTTTTATGATAACTTTTTTATTTATTTTTTTGTAGCCTGAAAATCCCCTATTCGTTGTAGAGTTAGTGACCAGAAGTCATTCGGGTTTTTAACAATGTAATGAGAGTAAATAAACAATGACAGACTTTACATTTTTGGGTGAACTATCCCTATAGCTTCTTCAGAACTTCAGCATAATAACAGTCTGTTTTCATAATAGACCAAAGAAACTGCTGACCTGAGAAAGACTATCATGGAGTGTGTTGAGTGCACTGGTAAGACTTTAGTTAAAAAGTTACGAAACCGCTATAATGAGAAAACATTTGGCAGTTTTTGTAAAAATCGTGTCTGTGCTCAGTAGAAGTCAGTTAGTAGAAGCTTATAATGAGGATCCTGAAGGTGTCAGACAGGTGAACTCAAGTGTTCTTTTAACATTTAAACGCATTAGGATGGGCCAAAGCAGGACTACAGGATACAAAGCAATCCAAGTGCGTGCCAGGGGTCTGTTTTAAGCTGGACATGTGTATCCAAACAGCTGAAGGAGTGGAATGTGCACCCTGTCCTGAGGGCTACGCTGGAGATGGAGTCCAATGTGATGACGTAGATGAGGTAGGACCTTACGATGCTGATTTTGATTTATTTTTTTGTTCATCTTAATGATATACACCCAAACATTAGCCAGAAAATAAACAACCTATATTTTATTATGCTATGTTCATTATTATCCATACTATTGTTTATGACTTTCTGTGGTTTGAATCAAGTTTTGCTGTTTATGTTGTTCATATCCGCTTATTTCTCTCATTGTTGAGTAATTAGGAAAGGACAAGAACACATTTTTTCCATTACTCACTGCAGTATCTCTATAATTCAGACTGTTTATCACACGTGACACTGTGTTCTACTTAACTGATGAATAATAAAACTCAGTTAGGAACATATCATCATGTTTCAATAGGGGGTTTATTAGACTAATTATTGTTTAAACCATTACCAAGGTTCTAAGGGAATTTTCCTGTGGTTTTTATAGAACCTTTCACAGATCGCTGTGTAATTGTTTGACATAATCGTCAATATATTACAGAGCATTGTTTGTTGAACATCATAAATCCAGCTAACCTTATAAACTGTTCAATTTTAGTGCCAGTTCAACCCATGTTTCTCTGGTGTACGGTGTATTAACACTGTGCCAGGGTTCAGATGTGAGAAGTGTCCACGAGACTTCACTGGCCCAGAGATCCAGGGTGTGGGCGTTCACTATGCTCAGACAAACAAACAAGTACGTATTTGGGACAATGCTTAACAAAATTAAATGAATTTATATGAAATTAAATTAACCAGTATGTGCAAATAATTGTTTTTGTGTGTGTGTGTGTGTGTGTGTGTGTGTCTGTCTGTGTGTGTGTGTGTTCAAAAGTTTGGAGTCGGGAAGATTTCTTTTTAACGGAATTGATACTTTTATTCAGCAAGGACGCATTAAATTGATCAAAAGTGACAGTAAGCATATTTAAAATGTTAGAAAAGATTTCTGTCTCAAATAAATACTGTTCTGTTGAACTTCATATTCATCAAAGAATCCTGAAAAAAAAAAACTATCACCGTTTTAATGAAAATATTAAGCAGCATAACTGTTTTCAACATGATAACAATAAGAAATGTTTCTTGAAATCAGCGTATTAGAATGATTTCTAAAGGATCACGTGACACTGAAAACTGGAATAAAGTGCTGGAAATTCATATCAAATAAATGCTGCATTGATGAGCATAAGAGACTTCTTTCAGAAATATTGAAAAATCTTACCGACCCCAAACGTTTGAATAGTGGTATATATAAATGTATATGGATCCCCTTATTTAATATTATGAGAGAACATGTTTTGTAATAAGACATTTTGAAGCACTCTCTAACATCTGGATTGATATGTCATGACACAGAATGATTACCGTTATATATATCATGATATTTACATGGTACTCCAATTACATGTTCAAAAGAACATAGTATTACCATGATACACATATAGTAAAAAATGCTATTGTTCGTGATTTTATTACCATACTGTGATTAACACCATATTTATCCTTTTTTTATTAGATGTGTAATGATATTGATGAGTGCCAGGTGGATAATGGTGGCTGCACACCCAATTCGTACTGCCATAACACAGTGGTAAGATTACAACTATCCTAGATTACCCATTATACTAATGTGGCCAGTGGAAGGTACAGTAAATGTAGTTTATATGTAAAATTTGCTTTCTTGTAGGGTGCGTTTCACTGTGGGATCTGCAAGACTGGATTCACAGGTGACCAGAATAGTGGCTGCAGAAGTACTGGCCTGGATCCTGCTCCTCTAACCGACAGGCTGTGTGGGAAAGGCCAGCCAAATCCATGTGACATCAACGCAGAGTGTGTTGTGGAGAGAGATGGGAGCATCAGTTGTTCGGTGAGACATCAAGCATCCACACAGTTGTTTTGTTTACTACTGTTGTTTTACTTGTGCATTTCAAGAAAACATAAAGGGATATCATGTCACAGTTTGTGCTGGTGATTTCCTATGCCATGCTTTTGAGCCAGGATGCAACTTTCACAGCTGACATCTTTCAATATCTTGTTGCTTTTAGTGCAAAATTGGCTGGGCAGGAAACGGCTACGTCTGTGGAAAGGACACAGACATTGATGCTTATCCAGATATCAAAATTCAGTGCAGAGATGGAACCTGCAAGAAGGTGATATTCATGTGACCTGTTATTTTTGTTAGAAGTTTAGTTTATTAGCATATAGTTAATGCATTAGATATCATGAACTGACAGTGAACAACAATTTCTTGGTTCATTTACAAATATACACTACCACACAAAAGTTTGCCGTCAGTAAGATTTAAAAAAAAAATGTATTTCATTTTATTTAATTTATTTTACAACATTTTTTGAAAAGGGACCATGCACAATTTTAACATAAATGTTTCCATTTCATGCATTGTACCGAATTTAGCCAATGGCTTATTTTCATCCGCGGTCCCTTGGCAAGTAATCACTAACATAAAACATAAAAACAACACATGCTGTAAAACATACATATGCATACACTTCCAATCAGAGCCAAATAAAACAATAAATATAACGTCCAGTTAAACCACAGCCATATCAATGTTTACAGAGTTGAGTTGATTTGATCAAAATACAGTAAAAACAGTAATATTGTAAAACATTACAATTTAAAATAACGGTTTTCTATTTTATTTTAAAATGTACTTTATTCTTGTAATGCCAAAGCTGAATTTTCAGCATCATTACTCCAGTCTTCAGTGTCACATGATCCTTCAGAAATCATTCTAATATGCTGATTTGATGATCAAGAAGCATTTCTTCTTATTATTATAAATGTTGAAAACAGTTGTGCAGCTTACTATTTTGTGGAAATATCAAAGGAACAGCATTTATTTGAAACGGAAATCTTTTGTAACATTCTGAATGGCTTTACTGTCACTTTTGATCACTTTAATGCATTCTTGCCAAATAAAAATATGAATTTCTTTCCAAAATAAATAAATGACTGACCCCAAACCTTTTAATGGTAGTTTTTATGAATTCATGTTCATTCATAAATGAACAACATTTGCTTGGAATTATTACTCTTTTTTTTTTTTTTAATAGTGTATATATAAAACAACATTAATCAAGATTAAGAAATACTAAAAATATTGTTTTTGTTTTGATATTGTATTAAGTAATGTTAACAAACCAAACTTAATATTAAGGTGTTACTGGTTTATCTTACATTCATTTTCAGGATAACTGCATGTTTGTTCCAAACTCGGGCCAAGAAGACGCAGACAGAGATGGGAAGGGAGATGCCTGTGATGCGGATGCAGACAGTGATGGCATCTTCAATGATCAGGTACAGATTAATCCTCATTAGATCATTATTTCCTTGAACTGAAATGCTCCCTTCAATGTCAGTGCTTGCATGACTGTATTCCTACAGGACAACTGCTGGTTGGTTCCTAACATAGACCAGAAGAACAGTGATAAAGATCTCCATGGTGATGCTTGTGATAATTGCGTAAACGTGGAGAACCCGGACCAGCGGGACTCAGACAAGGACGGACTGGGAGATGCCTGTGATGATGACATAGACGGGGATGGTAATTTAATTCAGGTCTTATTTAGTCAAAGATCACCTTCTCCACACATTTTTTCGATCTCTGCTCCATATGCCATTCAGCTGCTGTGTATTTAATTTAGTCGCAGAAATGGGGTGTTATGTTTTAAATATCCTTTTCACCCTTCGGACCTGTTTTTTATCGTGATTTTCCTGCGCTTAGGTCATTTTGATGTGGAAAAACAGAAGCTTCTGTGTTTTTAAAGCTCAAATTAGAGCGCACTTTAGCCTGCACGGGTCATGTCCTGTAGGGATATTAACAGCGTCTACGGCACCACACTGATCATTTCTTTCAAATGGACAATTATTTGTTCCAGTCTGAAACGTGTAAAATCGAGTCCAGGCAGCGCTTGACATTTACGATCTATTCATCAAAGCAGAAATCCAGACACTTGACTTGATACTTCAGAGCTTTGTCATGTCTCCCTTAAGCAACCACATTTCGACCAAATCATTCTAATATGCTGATTTGCTGCTCAAGAAGCATTTCTTCTTATTATTATCAATGTTGAAAACAGTTGTGCAGCTTAATATTTTGTGGAAATATCAAAGGAACAGCATTTATTTGAAACGGAAATCTTTTGTAACATTCTAAATGGCTTTACTGTCACTTTTGATCACTTTAATGCATTCTTGCCAAATAAAAATATGAATTTCTTTCCAAAATAAATAAATGACTGACCCCAAACCTTTTAATGGTAGTTTTTATGAATTCATGTTCATTCATAAATGAACAACATTTGCTTGGAATTATTACTCTTTTTTTTTTTTTTAATAGTGTATATAT
>NW_015642610.1:1671674-1681787 GCF_001515625.1 Sinocyclocheilus rhinocerous
TTTTTAAAGCTCAAATTAGAGCGCACTTTAGCCTGCACCGGTCATGTCCTGTAGGGATATTAACAGCGTCTACGGCACCACACTGATCATTTCTTTCAAATGGACAATTATTTGTTCCAGTCTGAAACGTGTAAAATCGAGTCCAGGCAGCGCTTGACATTTACGATCTATTCATCAAAGCAGACATCCAGACACTTGACTTGATACTTCAGAGCTTTGTCATGTCTCCCTTAAGCAACCACATTTCCACCAAAGAACATTTCCGAGCCAAGAGCTGCTGATGCATGGAAACTATTCCACAGAAGTCTTTCCGAAACACCGCCACCTTGTGACATAACCCAACAAACCGCACACAAAGACATCACTGTATACGCGCATTTCTCCTGATGGAGTTTGCTCCATTCAGTGACATTTTTGACAGTACACCTCTGTATGATAATGCCCTTTATATCACTGGTGCTGCTTTATTTTATACCCTGGCTCTTGCTCTGTTAATGAATCACTGAACGCATCCATGTACATTCTTTACTTCTGATAGGTTTGAAGAACATCCTGGATAACTGTCAGAGAGTTCCCAACCCTGACCAGAAGGACAAAGATAATGACGGTGTTGGTGATGCATGTGACAGCTGCCCTGAGGTGCCAAACCCCAACCAGGTGCCACACGACTTTATTACGAGTTCTATTCTATTCTATTCTATTCTATTCTGTGTATTTTAATTAGATATTTATTGATTGCTGTTGGATATTTATTTGTGGATGCAAGTTTACAGGACAACTGCTGGTTGGTTCCTAACATAGACCAGAAGAACAGTGATAAAGATCTCCATGGTGATGCTTGTGATAATTGCGTAAACGTGGAGAACCCGGACCAGCGGGACTCAGACAAGGACGGACTGGGAGATGCCTGTGATGATGACATAGACGGGGATGGTAATTTAATTCAGGTCTTATTTAGTCAAAGATCACCTTCTCCACACATTTTTTCGATCTCTGCTCCATATGCCATTCAGCTGCTGTGTATTTAATTTAGTCGCAGAAATGGGGTGTTATGTTTTAAATATCCTTTTCACCCTTCGGACCTGTTTTTTATCGTGATTTTCCTGCGCTTAGGTCATTTTGATGTGGAAAAACAGAAGCTTCTGTGTTTTTAAAGCTCAAATTAGAGCGCACTTTAGCCTGCACGGGTCATGTCCTGTAGGGATATTAACAGCGTCTACGGCACCACACTGATCATTTCTTTCAAATGGACAATTATTTGTTCCAGTCTGAAACGTGTAAAATCGAGTCCAGGCAGCGCTTGACATTTACGATCTATTCATCAAAGCAGAAATCCAGACACTTGACTTGATACTTCAGAGCTTTGTCATGTCTCCCTTAAGCAACCACATTTCGACCAAAGAACCCGAGCCAAGAGCTACTGATGCATGGAAACTATTCCACAGAAGTCTTTCCGAAACACCGCCACCTTGTGACATAACCCAACAAACCGCACACAAAGACATCACTGTATACACGCATTTCTCCTGATGGAGTTTGCTCCATTCAGTGACATTTTTGACAGTACACCTCTGTATGATAATGCCCTTTATATCACTGGTGCTGCTTTATTTTATACCCTGGCTCTTGCTCTGTTAATGAATCACTGAACGCATCCATGTACATTCTTTACTTCTGATAGGTTTGAAGAACATCCTGGATAACTGTCAGAGAGTTCCCAACCCTGACCAGAAGGACAAAGATAATGACGGTGTTGGTGATGCATGTGACAGCTGCCCTGAGGTGCCAAACCCCAACCAGGTGCCACACGACTTTATTACGAGTTCTATTCTATTCTATTCTATTCTATTCTGTGTATTTTAATTAGATATTTATTGATTGCTGTTGGATATTTATTTGTGGATGCAAGTTTCCCCCTATTTTTAGATTTCAGATTACTTTTTGGTGTTGTCTAGTATCACCTAATTTGAACCTAATTTATATGGATAGCTTTATAGTGCTAGACTTTAGTTTTTAAAAATCACCTTTCTTGAAAACTGTTTTCCTGCCTCTATTTTAGGGAGTCAAATTATTTAGGCATTTTATCAACTGTTCTTCTCAAAATTAGTAGTTATCCATGTTTCAAACAAGGGTTATTATAGTTAACTACAGTGGGTACGGAAAGTATTCAGACCCCCTTAAATTTTTCACTCTTTGTTATATTGCAGCCATTTGCTAAAATCATTTAAGTTAATTTTTTTTCCTCATTAATGTACACACAGCACCCCATATTGACAGAAAAACACAGAATTGTTGACATTTTTGCAAATTTATTAAAAAAGAAAAACTGAAAAATGCTCAGTATTTAGTAGAAGCACCCATTTGATCTAATACAGCCATGAGTCTTTTTGGGAAAGATGCAACAAGTTTTTCACAACTGGATTTGGGGATCCTCTGCCATTCCCTCTTGCAGATCCACTCCAGTTCTGTCAGGTTGGATGGTAAACGTTGGTGGAAAGCCATTTTTAGGTCTATACTAAAAATATTGTTTTTGTTTCGATATTGTATTAAGTAATGTTAACAAACCAAACTTAATATTAAGGTGTTACCGGTTTATCTCACATTCATTTTCAGGATAACTGCATGTTTGTTCCAAACTCGGGCCAAGAAGACGCAGACAGAGATGGGAAGGGAGATGCCTGTGATGCGGATGCAGACAGTGATGGCATCTTCAATGATCAGGTACAGATTAATCCTCATTAGATCATTATTTCCTTGAACTGAAATGCTCCCTTCAATGTCAGTGCTTGCATGACTGTATTCCTACAGGACAACTGCTGGTTGGTTCCTAACATAGACCAGAAAACCAAAAAAGTGCAATGATTCTTGCAATGTTAACTGAAATCAAATTTCAGCTACAGCATTTCTCATATTTATATATTCATTTAATTTAACTTGATTTAAAAAGGGGGAAATGAATAAAAACTACATAGACATATTTAAATAATAATAATGACAAAATAATCAAAATGACCAAAACAACAAAATTATTAAAACATAACTGAAAAAAAGGAAAAATATAAAAATAAAAACTAATTTAAAAATATTAATAAAAACAAAATAAAACTATAATAGTACCTCATAAATACAAAAATAACTTGTTTATACTGCCTAGCATCACAACATTGATTAGAGTTTTTAGTGAGATTTATTTATTTATTTTAGACAAAATAGCATCTTATCATACCGGCAGAATCCCTCTTATCACTGTACATATCCAAAAACATGGTATAACCATCAAACAATGCTGACCAAGCTAGTTAAACAATATTAAACGAGCAAGAGTGCTGCTGTTCCTAAATATCAGTGGCTGATTGCCTGCTGATATTCACAAAACAACACGATTCTGAGTTGCTTTGATTCTGAGAACAGTTCAGTGAATGAACATTAAGTTAATATACACAGTATCGTCAGCTGTTTTGTCTGTTTTTGCTTCACCAACGAAAATAGTTAGAGGAAACAAATCCAAAGTAGAAACAACCTCTTCGCGATTCGGGTGAGTGAATGATTCAAAGATTCACTCATCCGGTCCAGAACGAATCAGCGTATTTGAGTGAAACCGTTGAATGAACGATTCAATCACAAAACAGTCACTTGCTACAACCTACTGGTGCAAATACAAACAAAGGACGCTATACAAACAATGTCAAGTCCCTGTGCTGTTAGGGTCCGATCTTTTAAGGCCTCTTGTCCAGATTCAAGGGAACTAATTGTTGTTAAATGTGCATTTTATATATTTTGTATGTTGAATATGTAATTTTCAATATTACCATTTTAACCTGTCCTCTGTTTTCTTTCAATTAGTCTGATGTTGACGATGATCTCGTTGGAGACACTTGTGACACAAACATTGACAGGTAGACTCTGATTTTTTACTTTTCTCTTTGATGGTCAATATAAAACAAGTTTATAACCGAGTTATTTTGTTCCAGTGATGGAGATGGTCATCAGAACACCAAAGACAACTGCCCCACCATCATTAACAGCTCACAGCTGGACACTGATAAGGACGGGCTTGGAGACGAGTGTGATGATGACGATGATAATGATGGCATCTTGGATGGTCAAGATAATTGTAGACTGGTGCCAAACCCAGACCAAAAAGATGAAAACAGTACGCACCACAACATTTGCTTAGTAGGATGTCATAAGTTGTTCAATGAATTAAGACTAATGTTTTAGTTTGCATTTTTTTAAATGCTAATACAGTGACATTTGTGTGTTTTTAAGTGTGACTTAAGTGTTCAACTATTGTATCATAATGTACTTCACAAACCTATAGTGGACTCAGACCACTGATAAAAAGATATTATCAGCTAAAAGTCTTGTTTGCGCTCTTCTTCTTTGTCAGATGATGGGGTGGGTGACACCTGCACTGGAGACTTTGACAAAGATCATGTGATAGACACAATCGACACCTGCCCTGAGAACGCAGAGATCACTCTGACCGACTTCAGAGCCTATCAGACCGTGGTTCTGGATCCAGAGGGAGAGGCTCAGATCGACCCCAACTGGGTTGTTCTTAATCAGGGAATGGAGATTGTCCAAACCATGAACAGTGACCCAGGACTAGCTGTCGGTATGTTTATGTGACCCAAACCATTCAAAT
Organism: Sinocyclocheilus rhinocerous; assembly: GCF_001515625.1. NCBI lineage: Eukaryota > Metazoa > Chordata > Actinopteri > Cypriniformes > Cyprinidae > Sinocyclocheilus > Sinocyclocheilus rhinocerous. The sequence goes on from NW_015642610.1 coordinate 1,676,323, forward strand.
CATCTTGAGTATTTCCATGGTGAAAAGAACAGCTAAACCAGCACCGATCCAGTATAGACCAGCCTGGAAATTCATATTGGTCTTAATTGGTCTTTTAAGAAAAGTTATGTCGTTTTCTCTTAAAGGGTACTCCACTCAAAAATGAAAATTCTCTCAACAATTACTGATTCTCATGTTGTAGGCCTACCAAATTTATATGACTTTCTTTCTTCTGTGAAACACAAATGCAGATTTCTGAAAGATAATATAATTCAAGTGGACTGGACCCTCAAAGTTGATGCTTCAAAAACCACACAAAAGAAAAACAATGGTAATCCATTCGACCACATTGGATGAATCAATGTCTTCTGAAGTGAATTTATGGTTTAAAAAGGTTTAAAATATTAGTATTTTTCACACACACCTATTGTTTAGCTTCAGAAGCCTGCGGTCGTATGGGTTACTGTCGTGTTTGTTTGAAGCGTCAACTTTTGGTTTACTGTCCACTTGCATTAAATGGACTTCGTTTTCACAGAAGAAAGAAAATCAAATACATCTAGGATGGGTAAGTAAAGGATGAAAGACTTCTGTGGAGTATCCCTTTAACTGAATAGTAAACAACAATTTCTGTATTAGTTTTGTTTAAATCATGGTTGAAATATAAACTTTAGTATTTCGTTTTAAATGAAAATCTGGTCAAAACATGACACGGTCTTGCCGCCACATACAGGATATACAGCATTCAGTGGCGTGGACTTTGAGGGCACCTTCCATGTGAATACAGTGACCGATGACGACTACGCAGGCTTCATCTTCGGCTACCAGGATTCCTCCAGCTTCTATGTGGTGATGTGGAAGCAGACGGAGCAGACGTACTGGCAGGCGGTGCCCTTTAGAGCCGTGGCTGAGCCTGGCATTCAGCTTAAGGTCTCGGCGCTCTTCATCTCTATTACTGTCTGAACGCTCAGCCTGTGCTTTTATCATTACTGCTGCTCTGCGGAGCCCTCGGCAAATCTAGTAAAGTGGCTTTGGCTAAACTCTGATCCATGCAAAAACACTTAACCGATGTTAAAGCTGTAGCCAAATAGTTATTTTGCACTTCAAGTATGTCACAATTAGATACGATTATTCAAGTAAAATCATAAACACACAGACATGATTCAATATATTTGCATTTCTAGGCCGTGAAGTCTAAAACCGGGCCAGGGGAGTTCCTGAGGAATTCACTGTGGCACACTGGAGACACAAACGATCAGGTGCGTTTGCTGTGGAAAGACCCTCGTAATGTGGGCTGGAAGGACAAGGTGTCCTACCGCTGGAATCTGAAGCACAGACCCCAAGTGGGATACATCAGGTTAGATGCTGTAAATACTGGCGACTTCAGACTTTACTGGATTTGGATATGAGAAACGGTGCACTGAAGCAAAACATGTTTTCGGTGTTTCTCTGTTTTGGCACAGAGTAAAGTTCTATGAAGGTACCGACTTGGTTGCGGACTCTGGAGTTGTTATTGACACTAGTATGAGAGGAGGCCGTCTTGGGGTGTTCTGCTTTTCACAGGAAAACATCATCTGGTCCAACCTGAGATACCGCTGTAATGGTGAGTGCAGTGCTTGAACAATATTAGAACAATGCATTCTTTTTAATTTCACTGTGTATCTTCATGTACATTTTTCTTGACATTTACAGACACAATTCCTGAAGACTATACAGAACAAGCCCAGCAGTAATGAAACTAAGCGGAGATGAAAGAGGAGAGCACTATTAGTGTTAAAACACGATGTGACTGATGTTTTGGGTACTCATCTTTCCAATTAATTATGGACCATTTACTGGCTTTTGCATCAAGACATATACAGGTTTATAGTTATGCTGAATTTACACTTCTGTAATGTTTACTACACAAAAATGCAGTTCAGCCAGAAAGAGCAAAGCCTGTGTGCTACTACATTAAACACTCACTAAAGGTTTTAATATTAATAAAGTGGACAAATACATTTAAATTGTCAGGATTTGTGCTTGGACTTGCTGGACAATGTCATAGACTTGTAATTTTAAAGTCATAGTTTAAAACAAACATACAAATGGTCCATACAACTTGTCCTGTATATTGTACGTTTTCTGTGAGGCTTTGTGTGAGGAACCGACTGATATTTAACATTGACTGGTTTTATTTTGTAAGCCCCATGAAGGTTGTTTCACCCTAAATTACACCTCTAATTGTATACAGTTCAGTCTCATTTTCATATAGTACATGTGTTAGTTGTCTCCGTTCTGTGACTACAAATGACAAAACTTTCATATATAAAACATAAAAAAAAAATTTAATAGACTACACCATTTTATTCATTTGTCTTTTTATTGAAAGAACTGGCAATATCAATAAAAACACTAAAAAGAATATTCATCCTGCAACAGTTAAACTCATATGACCCTTCATGGAACGTATTGAAATGAGAAAACGTTAATAATAATAATAAAGAAAATTCAAGGCATATAAATGGGAAAAAAAAAAAAAAAAGAGTTGTTTGTAAACTTACTGTACATATTTTTGGATTATAATGTCTCCCATGTGAAATTAGAACAACACAAAGCGCAAGATTACATTTTTTGCAATATTATGAGTACACCTAGTGGTCATCTTTACAATGGACTATTTACATAAAGCACATCTTTGTAAATAAAGGAAAGCATAATGTTTAATTCAGACAAACACTTTTAAACTAAATACTGAGCAACAAATAAGGGTTGCATAAAACAGTATGCTTTTAACTTAATGCAGCTGTATCATGTAGCATTTAAGTCAACTATTTGCTAATTTTGATTTGTATAAACAAGCTCTTTTTTTTTTATCACCAGACAGATTCTTCAGCTTTAGGAGAAGTTGTTCAGATCACAAACCGAAAGTAAAGCCGTGCCAGCTCCAATTGTAGTAAAAGAGATTTTGGTTCGTCAAAGCATTTAGGACAGCTACAACTGCTACACAGGAAATAACCATAAAATGTCAAATAATTCCAGTTCTAGATTGTATTTCCTTCATCAACAACAACCACTTTTTTTTTCTACCAGGGAGCATCAGGAGTGCTGCAATACATCTAATACGGGCAGCTCCTGTAAACTGTAAATTAAACACCACAAACAAGATGTACAGACATGCACTTCTAGCAACAAAAACCTCTGAAAAATTCAATAGAATAGCTGTACACAGCTGTAACAATGCTTAACAAAAACTTGTTCTTTGACAAATGGCATGCTTGCAAGTCTAGTGCATGAGCTGGAATAAAATAGTATAGGACATCCGTGGTCTAAAGCACCATTTAAATTGTAACAAAAATCGAAAAATAAGAAAGAAATAAACTATAGCTTCAGTGTTGCTGTGGGCCATATAACAATCTGTGTGGCAGTTTAGGTTTTTGGGGTATAACGATGTGGCCTTGGCTTTGCCCTCCCATTTCAAATCATCATAAGAACATTTACTGGGAACGGCAGTCACATGCTTTCCTTAGAATGGTGTGATTCACTGGAAACACCAGTATGCTCAAAATGTAGACTACCTGAGATTTAAGATGAAGCCGAAAAAGAGGAAACTTCAGGAATGTTGCTGACTTACTTGGAAATATTGTTTTGGTGCAGTTTTATAAGGAAGTTATGAGGGTGCTTCAATAAATACAGTAACAAGACATCTCACTGGAGTACTTTCTTATAGGAATAATCTTGCACAGTAATTTCTCAGCTGGTTTTGATCATGTTTCCATGAGTGCCATTGGTGGTGTGGTGGTTTTGCAAGGCAGCAGTGTCCTAACTAATCAGGAGAGATATCTCTATTAAATAAATAGATACATTTATTCAAATAAGAAGTCTTGTTACCTTAGTGAAACACCCTTGAAGTGAAATACAACTATAAAACACATTTGAAAACTTTTCAAAAAGGCAGACAAATAAATGAATGAAAATCACAGATGGTTTGTTGATTTGCATAGAATTCTTCAGCTACCAAAAGGAAAGGCGTTAACAAGCAAGACACTTACAGGTGATGTGTGAGCCTGAGCAATGCTTTGTTTTTATACCTTCATGTAATGAGGAAAACAATAGCCCTACATCAGCATGAGAGTAACCATAACATGATTTCTGTAACACGTTTCCATAAAACTGCATTTAAAGACAAAACACATAAGCAGCTTTTGAGAAATCAAAAGCTTTTACTATACTTAAACTAATAAAACAAACAAAAAACATTAAAAACAAACAAAACTCTCTTTCACACACACACACACACAGTAGTTGTAAGTGGACAGTGGTGATACTGGAACATGCGTGAAGGGTTTCTAGGCTTGGAATCTCTTTGGGAAGAGCATGGGGACCAACAGGGTCCACATGTACAGAAATAAACAGACCCAACAGGATGCCATCTTGATCCAGAACACTGACCAGCTCCCCTCCAGCAGCCTCTCGATCTTTGCGTTCTCATAACTGCAGAGAGACAAGATCATATGCATATTACACTTTACGCATGGTGACCTCTGTGATTCTAGTGTTAACAATAACAGTCTACTGACTTTGATTTAGTCAGAGGAACTTAAAGTAAAACAAGAAAATCATAGTAATAAAATACAATTAAATGACAATCAATAGTTAAAAAACCATTATGATTTTTTACAAATTATACTATTTATTTTGTAAATACATATGTATATGTCACAGCTGGCCTGAGACATTCAAAAACAAAACAAAAAGGAGTTGTGTTGTGGAATGTTGTTTTTGTTGTTATGTACTTACTGAAACCAGTTGGTTACAGTCATCATGACGTAGAGGGAGCCGAGAAAGAAAACAAAATGGAAATAGCAGTAGCTGTAGATTGTGCCGTCTCTCTCATCATACTTCACATTCTGCCCTCCAGCAGTCTTCTCATCATCATAGTCCTCTGGAAAATATAAAAAACACCTGGTTTAAGAAACCTGTATTACTTCTTTTTGACCACCAGGAGGCATCCATCTACCCTTTTCTACTGTATAAATGAATCCAAATTAGTATCAAAATACATTTAAGCTTTGAAATCTTCAGGTGATGCCCTAAAATACTAAAAGAGGGGTTGGACGAAGTAAGTGTCTTACCTGTATCATCAACACAGCAGAAGCAGCAGCGAGCTCTCTGAAAAGAAAAAAAAAAGCATGATTCATTATATAGTTTGATTTAGATTTTTTTGTAATGTTGTGTTAAACACAGCAGAAAGAGAACATGGCAAATGTTCACCTCATTTTCGGGCATATCGTTCCTGTACACCTGCAAGGCTGTTGAGCTCCTCTTGGTGGTGGAGATCAAACTGAAGGAAGAGGAGTATTATTTTTTTTTTACTCAAATTGCATTAGACACATGGGGGCAGTGTTCTTTTTTTAACCGTCAAATGTAAAAACAGAACATTCCCTAAATTATTCCCAAAACGCCACCAGACAAAAAAAAAAAAAAAAAAAAAAAAAATTTTTTTTTTT
>NW_015642610.1:1682037-1684526 GCF_001515625.1 Sinocyclocheilus rhinocerous
AAAAAAAAAAAAAAAAAAGTAATTTTTCTGCTTCAAAGCTTTGTTTTGCCTCATGAAAACTGGAAATATGGCAAAAACATTTTGATGCGAGACACTTCAATGAATCATTGGGCTGAAAACTAACGCATATCACTGTGAATCACATACGTGTGTAAATAAGGCTTTGGTGGAGAGGAGCGGCTCTAAAGAGAGAGCTTCAGCAGACATGTCTGCAAGTTAATGAGAAACACATGCGAGTTCACGTCTTCACAGTATGAGAGCTTCGAAACTTTACTCCCTTCCTCCCAAACTACCTGCTTTTAAATCTAAATGAACATCTTGTCATAACCAGATAATTACATGTTTCCACTCCTCCTGGGATCGTTTTTGGGATCACCCATTTAAATAATATGTTACGGGGATTTGCATCCAGGCCAAGAATATCTGAGCTTATTTAAAGGGATAGTTCACCCAAAAATCAACATGCACCTTCATGTTTTTTCCAAATTGTATTATATTGTCCTTTAGTGGAATACAATAGATGGCTTGCTTACAAAAGAACATCAGGAGTTCAAACAGCCGATAAAAAACATCACAATAATCCACAGGTGAAGCGGAAAGCTGCTTGTTTGTAAGAAATAAATCCATCAAGACATTTTTAACTTCAAATCGCTGCTTCTGGCTAAAACATGAATCCTCTATCCATAATTTGAAAAAATCCATTGCTTACTTCAGTGAAAAAGTTGTCTTGTCTGAATCAGGAGAGAAATATGCACAAATCAAGCACTGTTTAAAAGCAAAAACAGTCCAAAACAGTTCTAAACAAATATGTCAGTGGATTTTGATGTGAGAGGGGGGTGATCTTTTTCACTGGAGGAATTATGGATTATGGACCTGCAGTTTTAAGATTTGTGTGGATTACTTGTGGAATATTGTGACGTTTTTATGTTGTTGTTTTTTTCCAGCTGTTTGAATTCTCATTCTGACGGCACCCATTCACTGCAATGGATCCATTGGTGAGCAAGTGATGTAATGCTAAATTTCTCATTTTGGTTGGCCTGAGGGCGCGTACATTTTTAACCATTTTTCTTTTAGGGCAAACGATTCCTTTAAATTTTGGTCTGTTTTTCACACAAATCTATTAAATGACTTGAAAAATCTCGGAATATAATGAATAAGTCAGATATGACCAATAATAACTTTCATGATACTATCATGAATTGGGCCGTCACAATATCAGAAAACACAACTGTCATTGCTCATACCAAGAGTAGAGTATACAGCCGAACAGTATGGCCGTTCCGATGCCCGTCACTATGTTAGTCTCGCTCTGCAGTCCTGAATTGTAGGGAAAGACGCAGACAGTGACATTTTTTCCATTTCGCTCCACCACTGAAAGAGAAAGAGCACAGGACAGATTTTAATAAGGGCATGGAAATAACTGCATAAGTCTGGAGGGTTGAAATGTATTATTGGGAGCTGCTGTAGCCTCAGTTTACAGCTCTGTCCATACACAAGCTAGGAGACACCAGGGAAACCACAGAGCTCACTGTGAGACACACCCAGGACAGGTGACAGACACACTCACTTTCAATGGGTTTGCTGGCGAGTGCTGAGAAGGTGAGGTACATGACGTAGACAGAGATGATCGCGGACTGCAGCAGACCTGAAGTGGGCTGGACTGTGTGGAGAACAGAGCAAAACATCAGATGTGTTAGTGAAAAGCAGCACATCAAGATTTTTACTGATCTGACCATGTCTGTTTGAGAGTTTATGCTTATTCATACATCATGTTTCTTTATTAAAGGGGTCATATGATGTGATTTCAAGTTTTCCTTTCTCTTTGGAGTGTTACAAGATGTTCGTGAATAGATAAGATCCCTAAAGTTGCAAAGACTAAAGTCTCAAACCCAAAGAGATATTCTTTATAAATTTAAGATTTGTCCACGCCCTCCTAAAACGCCTCGTTTAAACAAGCCCCCATATGTCTACGTCACTGTGTGGGAAGATTTGCATAATGCTGCCCAAATGTTCACGCAAAGAAAGAAGGCGTAACTTTGATTCTCACTGTAGTATTGTTGTTGCCGCCGCCTCCATGTCGTCGAGATGCTGTGTGTTTTGTTGTGAAAGCGAAACTACTTTGTACGCACTGGATAGCTGGCCAATCACAGCACACCTCGCTTTCAGAACGATGAGCTTTGTAACAATCGATGCGTTGCAGAAAGGTGGGGCATAGAAGAGAAACAATAATGTACAGCATGTGGAAAATAATGTGTTTTCTGAACCTTAAACTGCATAAACACATTTCATTACACCAAATACACAAAATATTTTTTAGCAACATCATATGACCCCTTTAAATGAACTATGTACACTACTGTTCAAAAGTTTGAGGTCAGTTTAAATTTTTTTTTTACATTCTTGAAAGAAGTGGCTTATGCTCACCAAGGCAGCATTTGTTTGCTCAAAAAGTAAAGACAGCAATATTGTGATTTTTTTTTTTTTTTTTT
>NW_015642610.1:1684536-1686294 GCF_001515625.1 Sinocyclocheilus rhinocerous
TTTTTTTTTTTTTTACAATTTAAAGTATCTTTTCTATTCTAATGTATTTTAAAATGTAACTTATTATTGTGATGGCAAAGCTGAATTACAGGCAGCCATTACTCCAGTCTTCAGTGTCACATCATATATGCTGATTTTCTATTATTACCAATGTTGAAAAAAGTTGGGCTGCTTAATTGTGGAAACCATGATACATTTTTTTTCCAGAAAGTTCAGAAAAACAGATTTTATTTTACTTAAATTACTTGCTAAAACAATTTTCTCTAGTGAGAATCCATGATAAAACACTATTCCTCAACTCTCTGGCTTGATCACACATGAGAAAAGCTTCAGGCACTATGAATAAATTTGTTTGCCTGACATCAAACAAACATCTGTTTGTTAGTATAAAATGTAGGTCAGTGAAGACCAAGCATCTTTGTAAACTCACAGGTCTGAATGCAGGGCGAGATAGCCAGCAGAGACACGATGAAGCACAGGCCGCCGTTGACACCCAGGAAGAGCTTGTTGAGGAAGCAGGCTTCTGGGTCCGTGTAGAACATGATCATAAACACCAAGGCTCCCACTGCCACGGAGAACAGCACCAGTGTGACCAGAGCCAGCGCTGCATACCAGATTTTATTATACTTAACTCCTGAGCTCCTGTGGAGGGACACAGTGGAGACCTTTCAAAGGAATGCTCTGGGTTCGATACAACTTCAGCTTTTGTGGCATGATGACAGTTATCACAGGAAATCAGTACACATATAAATTATAAATAAATATATGTAAACATAGTATACATGCTAACATGAGATTAGTGTGTTAGAATGTCCTGATGACTTTGTCTGTTATATGAAAATTCATTGTCATGATAACGTAAACCTGAAATTTTCACATGATACAAACAAAGACTACAGAGAGAGATGTGACTTAACTATCTAACACTGTTTATATGAAGAAAACTCCACCCTGAAGAATCACTCTGCAAACCAGAAGTTCATCCACCTAGACAATTTAGACAACTTTAAAGGGGTCATGAACTGCATTTTTAAAGCATTTCATTGTTTCCTGAGGTGCACTAATAATACTAGTATGATTTTTACATCAAAGAAAAATAAAATGCTGTTTTCTACCCTGATTTTAGCTCTCTGATTTGGAAGGGGCGTGTCTGCTGTGAGACTTCAATGGAAACGCCCACTGCTGTGATTGGCTAACATCTTAAGTATTACATGTGGAGCTCTCTCAAAAACTTTTACTACATTTTTACTGTTACAGCTGTTGAGATTACCTAATCATGGAGAGTGTTGATTATAGCATTATATTTAGATCTACTCCCATCGCATGAAAGGTTGCAGAGATGAGCATTGTAGCCGATGACAGACTGTTGAGCACATGAACGCAGTGATCTCGTCATTGCAACTCTAGTTTTGCTCTCTCAAGAATGCTTTCATCATGACTAACAGTGCAAACATGATGTAAATAAGAGATTCATTGTGCAGTGCTTACTGAATAAAAACCTTTTGGATTTTCAAAACTCAAAAATGAATTAAAATTCATTTATATACTACGATTCAAAAAAATTGGGGTCAGAAAACTTTTTTTCTTCTTCTTCTTCTTCACAAAATGAATACTTTTATTTAGCAAGCATGCAATAGACTGTTCCAAAGTGACAATAAAGACAAGGTAACAAAATATTTATATTTTGTATCAAATAAATCCTGAAGAAATTTATCAGTTTCCACAAAAATTATGCTGCACAATCCTTCTATTATTTTA
>NW_015642610.1:1686304-1698913 GCF_001515625.1 Sinocyclocheilus rhinocerous
CATTTCTTCTGAATAATAAAGAAAAAGAGTGTCCCCAAAGGGAGGTCAAATTTCTTAGGACAATTTTGTCCCTAATATTTCATGCATTACAAAATTCCCCGTGACAGTCTTGGATATTTCTGCTCTTTTGTGCTGAGGTTTCCATTTGTTGACAGAGAGCAGAGGGGAAACTATGATGCACGTTGAGCTCTGCCATGGGTTTCCTGTCCACAGACTGGAGAGCAGCCAAGAACCTCTAACTTATTCTCCTTCTCTTTCACGGCCATACTCTACTGCAACAACACACATTATTTATGAACACACCCCTGAGACAGCTCTGCTTAAAATTTTTTTTTACAATGCTTTACTTTTCTTTTTCAGTGTCACTGTCTGACAATTGAAATGTTTAATGTCTTGAAAACTCCCACTAAAACAAAACACTCTGGTTCTTAGAATTTGAATGCTAAAAAATGCTTTCACTGGTACTGCTATGAAACCTGCTCTGCTTGTTGTTGAAACGAGACTGTGGGAGAATCCATCTATACTCACACTATCCATGTGATCTGTACTTCACACCTTGTCTGCCACAGTGTCAGTGACTAAAATAAGTGGCAGTCCCCTTCTGCTGTAGCAGCACAATGTTAAGACCACTTCCCATCTGACAGTGGAAATTGAATGCCGCCAGATTACACTATAGTCTCCATTCCCAGACCTAATGATTTCCAGTTGCGGGGATTCATATTACATACCAAGCAACAATTGGATACAATGATGGAAATAACTAGAAAACTTCTCCAAGAGCCTAATAAGTTTTCCACTTGGTGAATGAAAAGAGGGAAGTAAGGAAAAACAGACAGTTATTTGGACAGAGCTAGACATCAGCTCACCAGTTTTGATTCCATCTGTGGGCAAACTGAACGAGAAGCATCAACTGGATGATAATAAAGAGAAAACCTCCAGCAGCCCCCACATAACGCCAGACTGAAAGACAGAAAAAGAGAGAGAGATGAGTCTAAGGTCTTTCCCTCTGGCTGATACTGTATGACAAACAAACACTGCTTTCTGCTAAAGAAAAACTATTAATATTAGTTTATTCAATAATACTAAAATAACACTGCATACTATACTATGGAACCGCTGTTGTTTGTGAAAGGAGTTGAGATATACTTCCATTAAAACAAGTGCTCTGATTTATCTCTACGAGGATAACATTTCTATCAATATTATTTTCACAGTAAGTAGGGTTTAAACTGAAGTACGACACTCGAGATCTTGTGTAACATTCCTCTAAATATGTATGTAATCATGAGGTCTTTGACACGGGCAGCAGAAGACTCTGTTTGAGTTACTGAAGTTGATGAACCACAGAGACATGCTCACAGTCTGTTAACTGTGTTGCTCTTGGACATTTAAGTAGGGGAGATATCTCAACACCACTGCAGGCTCAAAGTAGAGAATAATAAAACTTTCCAGGAATGTCTCAAAACTTCTCAATAAAATGTTTCAATAAATTTTTACAAGCCTCTTTAAAGCGCATGAAAACAATAGCAGCGAATTTAATACAAAGAAAGCAAGTATGTGAAAACTGATCATACTAAACCTTCTAGAAACCTTTCTTGATTTGGGAGAAAGAATCCGCCTGCACAGCAGGCCAGCAAAGCCACAAACTTAAAGAACCAGAACCTGCAAATAAAAAGAAGAATTTGTTGATTTAAGACATAATATTTTGAATAAGGATAATAATTCTAAAACTGGCAGTCTGGCTTTACAATATACTGTAAGACATGGGTTTTCAAACAGTTTGAGAACAACAGTAAGTGAATTTAAAGTCAATGTACTAAAGTTTAAAAGAATGTATTAAAGGGGTCATATGATGCGATTTCATTTTTTCCTTTCTAATTAAGTCAATTTACTAAAGTTTAAAAGAATGTATTAAAATGATCTGGAAAATAATATTAATTCAAAATAATTATTACTAAATCAGCATTCATTTTACACAACAGATATTGATCCAAAGCAATTTTGTTTCAAATTCTACACTTTTTTTTTTCTCTATACAGAACCCAGTTTAAAGATACACTACTGTTCAAAACTTTTGGGTCAGTAAGACTTTTTTCTTTTTTTTTGAAAGGAATTAATAATTTTATTCGGCAAGGATGCCTTAAATTGATCAGTAAATATGCTTATAATGTTACAAAAGATTTCTATTTCAAATAAACATCGTTTTAGAACTGCAGAACTTCCTATTCATCACAGAATCCTGAAAAAAATATGTATCACGGTTTCCGCAAAATATAAAGCAGCATAACTGTTTTCAACATTGATAAAAAAAAAACAGCATATTAGAATGATTTCTGAAGGATCATGTGACACTGAAGACTGGCGTAATGATGCTGAAAATTGAGATTTGCCATCACAGGAATAAATTATATTTTAAACTATATTAAAACAGTTTTCATGTAATATTATTGAATAATATTACTGTTTTAGTGTATTTTTGATCAAATAAATGCAGCCTTAGTGAGCATAAGAGACTTCTTTCAAACTAAATTAAAATCCCACCAACCCCAAATATTTACCATGATACTTTTCCTACATTATGTCATTCTGAGATTTTGTCTGTTGCTATCTAATATAGGATTTCCTGTTTACCCATGTTAGTATGTCATCATAGGGTAGTTTCAGGGAGATCTAAATGAGGATGTTATTGAGGGATTTAGGCCTGTTTTTTTTTCTAAAGGCTTGTATGAATGTGCAGAGCAGGATGGAGCTCAGCCTTATACTTCCTCACCCTGCATTTGCCTACAACACAAAGATCTGATTATTGCGACATGAAGTGCTCTCATGTGGGGCTAAACCCTCCCATTCGTAGGGGTAAAGCTCGTCTCCAAGTGCCATTTCCTCTGGACAGAGCTTTAATTTAATACCTCTATTCAGGGCTTTGGTTGTGGGTGAATAATGGAGCATTAGGAGGGGCGTACAGATGGAGGCCGCGGGCCAAACAATACACAGTGGTCCCTATAGCTCCTGTGAACCTGGGCCCAGAGGGGCCACGGAGCAAAGCAGAGGAGGAACAAGTGTTTCCAGTGTAAATACCACTTCAAAAGTGTCTGGATTGACTGCTTACCCGTTGTGAACAGCCGCCCGGCATCCCGTGCTGGTTCGCACACGAATGGTGAACACAGAGAATAAGAAGAAAAAGCAGGCCATGCCGAAACAGACTTTATACACGGCAGAATAGCCCACTAGGGTACTGCAATTCTCCCCCGCATTGAGCTTATTGCACATTTCGGTGTAGAAAGGAATCTGGGAAGAGCACAAAACAAAAGAGGAATACAATTACATTTTGAGTAACAGAGTAGTTGCTGTCGCTTCAGGGCAAGGCTATCGTTAAACTCAGTCCAAACTGTGAACACACCCCTTCACGCTGGGTGCCAAAAGATCAACTTAAACTCAAGAAACACCTTAAAAATACACACACCTTAAATAGACATTAAAAAATGTAAGAGCATTACTTACCATCCAAAAGTCCTAGATTTGTTTTTTAAATTACATTAAAAAAGGAAAAGAAATGAATACTTTCATCTAGCAAGAACACAAATTAATCAAAAGTTACATAAAGATTCTTACTCTGTTATTAAAATCAATTATGTTCTTTTAAACGTTCTATTAAATAAAATTCAAAAAATTGTTTTCAACATGGAAAATAATCAGAAATGTTTCTTGAGCAGCAAATCAGCGCATCAGAATGATTTCTGAAGGATCATGTGACACTGAAGACTGGAGTAATGATGCTGAAAATTCAGATATGCACTGGTATTTTAAAATACTAATAAAATCTTTACATTAAAATGTAAAAAATATACATATTTCAAATTGTAATAATATTTAACCATTTTTACTGTATTGTTATCAAATAAATGGAGCCTTGGTGAGTTCAAAAACATATTAAAAAATCATAATACCATCATGTATAATAATAATAATAATAATAATAATATGGTACAGTGGTGGTAATCAAATAGTAATACAATGCTACTTTTTTACAATTTTACAATGTACAATGGTAATAATGATTATAATATTCAAATCCATTGTACTGAAAACTATAGTATTACCATTGTTCATGTCTAAAAACATGGTATTACCATGGTTTTTCTTTGTAAGTGTATTAAAGCCAGTCAGATTCAAACAAGTATTTATGGTTCTCTTTTGTGGTTTTGAAGAGAAAGCTGGCACAAACTACAGGGCACTGGTCAATTCTTAAAATATATTTAGGTTCCCAGCAGTGCACATTATGTAGGCCTGCTACAATGTTGGGAGGCCCTGCTCCTATTATAACATGGACCATCATATAACATAAAGTTATTAAGGTGTTCCTCCATCAGAACTCGCTCCGTCCCTGTGTTGGAACCATGAAAGACCACCAGGAGAAGATTTTATGTGCTCTTAAATTTGAAACAACTATTTGTGAAAAACCTTCAACAGCTATAAATCTTTGTGTCTGGGGCACCTGAGTGGCAGTTCTTTTGTGCCTCACCAAAAGGCAGCGCTTTTATAACGGTGCTGGTCTTTTTTAGTGTCTGGGTGTTTTATACTCATGGCATTTACTCAGTAAGCACTTATTGTGGTGCTGAGAGCAAAAAAAAAGAGCTTGAGCTCACGTTACACACCCAGCGCCTTTCAACCGCATTCAGTCACCGCTTTTGTGTAGCTACAGAAAAACAAAATGCAGTTTTACTGAAAGAGTTATTATACAGTGTGCAACAATTCCTGTGTTAGACGTTATGATGGAGCATTGATACTCTGTCTTACATTCCTGCCATGCTTTGAAACAGAAGAGTCGTGTAGCTCTTCTTTGTGTTTGTCTGAATAATATGGGCTAGCTGCCTGCAAATAAACCCTTGATCCCTCGATTGACCCTTTCTTTAACGAATGAATTAATGAATTAATGAATGCATAAATTCAGTCCTTACAAATGCTTCAAATGTCCCTTTCCTTTTAAAAAGATCTGTCCAGGTAGTAGAGGACATAATGCTCTTCTGTTAGGTAAGGTAAGCTTTTACTTATTTAGCAAAAAAAAAAAAAAACAACACTGAAGAAACAGACTTTAGAAAAAGCAATGATGGTGGCCTGGTGTTTAGGAGTCTGTCTTGCAACACAAAAGTCTGAGGTTCGAATACAGATTTACTTTTTATTTTTTAAATATATTACAAAAAACAGCAAATGTGTCTCTTTAACTACATGTCTTATGAACTCAGTAACGATACTGATCTAAGTTTCACAAACCTCAAGTACAAAAAAAAAACTTGCTTCATTTCAAGAAAATGTATATAATATAAAAAAAACTGTTGCAAATGTCTCTTTTAACCTGAGTTCTGCAGGTGAGTCAACTGGTGATTCAGTCTTTTCTAATCTTTTCAATCTTTTCTGATAAAGATTCAGACTGATTCAAACCAGTAACTTGTGTTAAGTAGTAAGCCTTTTTGAAAGATTAATTTCAACAAAAATGGCTCATAAAAGCAGTGCTATTATCATTAACTAAAACTATTACAAATATTTCTGTTAAACTAAATACATTTTTTTTTTTTTAAAGAATAGAATTACTTTAACAAAAATTCATAAAACTATAAAGATATATTTTATACTATATATAAAACCAAAAACTAATAAAAATGACAAACACATTAAAATTTTAATGTTTCTACAACAAGATATGTTTTGTTTTTTTAGTTTTTTGTCATTATTCCACAAAATTCAAACTGCAAAATAATATATATAAAATATGCCTCAATCTAAAAGCATCGGTTGAGACAGAAGTTGACAAGTCAGGCCCACACAGAATCTGCACCCACAGAGCTCAACTAAAATACCACAGATTTCCAAATGTTTTCAAAGTCTCTCATTCACAAAGTTAGAAACATATTACCTGGCCACACTGTGTGTTCATTTATTAATATTTTTGCTTATAAATAACTTGACTATGCTTTCAGTTAGCAATAAGAGTGTAGTAATCTCAACTCTGATTAACCCATTTAAATCCATACTAGTGTTCTGCATATTTCCCCCCCAAAACAGAACAGACAATATGAAAGTGTGCCCAACTAATAGGTGGGTTTAACTTGAGCTGGAACTTTTTTTTTTGCAGGAAGGCAGATGCCCAGCAGCAGGTCTGAGCACCCCTGACCTGAGACCATATTTAATGGTCTTTGTATATTAGGGAACCTGATACTAAAAAATGCAAACGGAGAAGCTCTGAACAAACTCACATTTTCTTGCATTGCTGTCTCCACAGTGGGGGACATCATGATGACACAGGTCACCGTGACCAACATGAAGAAGAGGGTGTACATGAAGCGTGTCGAGGTGGACTGTTTGATCTTGGGACAGCAGCCGCAGCACAGGGAGCAGGCAGCCGATCCACAGCAGCAGGCCAGCTGCAGAAATACAGCACACGAGTGAGTGGGACACATGCAAGTGCTTAATAATAACACTTCACAAACCATTACAGTGATCTACAATGAAACAAATGGATTTTAAAGCACATCTGCCTATTTAAAGGTATAAAATAAGCCAATTAAAGTGTTACTGTAAACCAAGGGCAAAGAAAACACAATCTTTTAAAGATTAAGTAATATATACATTTCATCTGAAATAAACAAATACAATGATGTACTGTGAAACTGAGCAAATGCATTGGGGGGACTGTGAACATCTTATTGGTCGCCATACCCTTTAGCAACACAAATGCCTCATTCCTATTGGCTGTAAGCAATGTAGAGCTGGGCTGTTTCTATGAAGCAGCTTGATTCACATGACGCAAGACAAGGACATAACATGAGGCTCCGAGATCAGATTGAGTAGATACAGAATCAGTACAAATTTCTCTGGACATTTCAGAAAATCCCTTCCACAATTATTTGAACTGACAAATAATTATATTATGTGATGTTGTGTACTGTACGTACAAAATCATCTAGTCATAAGTTATCAATTTTTAAAGGTTTCAATAATAGGTTAAAGGTTAACCTAAAATTAAATTAAATTAAGGTTAAAATTAAAGGTTTCGACTTGTCGAAAACTAAAATGAAATCTACAAGAGGTGGTGTTAAAATGTGTTGTTTTCCAAAAACAGATACTAATTGATATACTTTTATATACTAAATGGATAGTTCACCCAGAAATGAATATTCTGTCATCATTTACTCACTTGCATGTTGTTCCAAACCTGAACGAATTTCTTTTATGTTCAACAGAAGAAAGAAGATATTTTGAAGAATACTGGTAGCCAAACAATTGATGGAAACCACTGACTATGGAAGTCAATGGGGACCATGAACGGTTTGGTTGCACACATTCTAAAATATCTTCTTTTGTGTTCAGCATAACAAAGACGTTCAAGTTTGGAATAACTTGAGGGTGAGTAAATGATGACAGAATTTTCATTTTTGGGTGAACTATCCTTTTAATTGGATCATTAATTTCAACAACCTAAAAATTAAGAAATTGTGACAATAATGCTGATGATTCTCTGATTCGGCGTATTACAGAAAGATCTTAACATTAGAATCCCATCTTATCTGTTAGGTAACCATGGCAATTTCAGTTAGGACCTCTTTTAGGACAAAAGCTATTACAGAACAACATTTCCTAAGTGCATTATCTTATTCTTAACTACAGATAGGAAAACGGTATTACAGAACCATCCTAACTCGCCAAAAAATTCAAAATTCAAAAAACAACTTCAAACCTTTTTGAAATCCAACTGTAAAAAAACACATTACATTAGCCCTTTTCGAGAACGGCATAACATTTATTAATCATACAAGATGAAGAGAAGTGAAGTTTGATGGTGGAGAGACTTTTGAAGGACCCAAAAGATGTGTCGCACTTTGATGATAAAATACTCATAAATGATTACAGACTCCCCACCACACATGATTTTGCAGTTAGTTCAAGTGAACTTTATTGTCATTCCGCTATATGTGCAGACTGCAGACGTACAAATGTCATGCCTCACAAGACCACAGTGCTACATATAGACAGACATATAACCCCTATAAAAAATATATATACATAGAACCTATACAGTATATATAGTTGACCAATTGCGACCAACATTACAGAGGCCTCAACGGATCACAACCGGTCATTCTGCAAGTTAAAAGCACGCCGGTGTTTCTCCATTTTGATGTTTTATTTTTTTTCAGAAGCCACTTGGTAACAGACCTGAGATTCCTGACAGTTGATTATCGAACTCGATCGAGCGGATTACGATTTCCTAATATAACATAAGATTTTGTAAAATAAGATCAGAATCCTAAATCAAGTTAAGATTTGCTTCTGTAATACGAATTTGTGAAAAATCCTCAAATAAATTATCATATCTTAAGTTAAGACCTAATATAGGAAGTTTATGTAATATGCCCAAGCGTAAATGTTAATGAATTTGACAGTAAACAGCACATCACTTTTCAGAGCTATGTAACAAGACACAGAGAGCAGGAATCAGGAAGACACATCCCTCTCTCCAGACAACAGGTGGTCAGCATGTACGACCCCAACCCATGACAGCACCATGGAGTCCCACTCGCTGGTCAACACTGGTCGAGTGGGACAGCACTCTACATCTTCTCGCAAACAAACCATCCCCCATCTCCTGCCCCGGAGACAGTTCTCATGCCCCTACAAAGAGCCCTTCTCTAACCCTCTCCCGCAACCAGCAGGAGTCTGGGTGAAAGGTGATGGACTATGAGTAAGGACAATAACCTGGACATTGTTTTCTTAACAATTCAGACTGGGAAATTCTCAAGCTCCTCAGAAGTGTGTGGAGGAGGAGCTCTTTGAAACTACATCCAAAGGTTGGAAGAACACGGTGTTGTAGCAAACAGATTCTAGGTTTGTAGTTCCGCCGTGTTCACACCCAGCAGAAAAGTCAACCATAACCAGAAAATAAGGATCTTAAAGCTATTACAGAACTGCTGGGTGCTAGAAACAGTAACTTTTACTTCCTTTAATGAAAAACAATAGTAAGCCAGTCAATGCTGCACAATAAGTTTGGACTGCAGTGACTCAACACTGAGGAAAAATGATAACTCAAGAACTGTAATGTAATGTAAGAAATTATCAGCTGGAATTATCAGTAAAACCCAGAATTTCACTTTTGCTTTTTGATTTGCTTTTTTAAATAATACAATTAAATTAATGGAATTGTCAAGAAAAATTCAGATTTTTATAGAATGTTACATTTTCTAATAAAACTTTAAAAATCCATAAAAATGCTATTGTAGTTCTTTAGTTTCATTAGCCTAATTGTCAAACAAAATGATGAGCGCAGAAACATTTTCCTGTCAGGAGAGTATATTTTATGAATTCAACTGATTAGACATGCTTTTTAATTAATACAATTTAATTAATGGAATTGCCAGTAAAATTCAGAATTTCATAGAATTTGCATTTTCAAAAAGAATTTTAAAAATCCATCATAACTCCTTTAAAAATGCTTCTCTAGTTCTTTGCTGTAATTTTATTTGTCAAATAAAATAAGCATGGAAATATTCCCTGTTTTAAAGTTTTAGGAATTCAACTGATTAGACACATTTTAATTACTAATATTTAATTATTAAATAATGATACCATTAAAACAGAATCCAGAGATGTTAAAACACTAGATGACTTAACAAGACACTTGGCAGCCAAACAAATAATCGAACACAGTTTAAACTGATCCCTGGTGCATGTTACAAATGGCCAAGAACATTAATAGACAAAGTTATCCGATATATTTCACTGAGCTCAAGTATGATCACTGTCGAAACTCAGCAGACAATTCATCTGTAGTCTCCATGTCATGAATAGCTGCTTTGTGGGTCTGTTAGCCAGGCAATTGTACAGCTGAGGCAAAAATGTATTACTTCACTGTTTGACGTGTCGTGTACACAAAAAACAAAAAAGTGCTCTTTTGTCCAGTGCGAAGAGTGCCCATAGTAACACTGAAGAGTCAAACCTTCCTGCTAGAATCGCACTGCACACCGTTGATGGATGGATGGCGATTACTTGACAGCTTTTTCAGTTGCAAATACAGAGTCAACCCTCTACATTGCGAGTAAATCACTCTCATATGCGACTAAATCTTCACTCTGGGCGACTAAATGATGTCCAATATTATATATACACACATATATATATATACACATACACACACATATATATATATATATATATACACATACATTCAATTCAATTGCCAAGGTGTTCGTAGAGGGCTGAGAGCAATCCAAAGGCTCACGGGAAAAGAGTAAACACCCTCTACTATGGTAATGGAGGAAGTCAGAGAGTGAAGGCTGTGTGGAATTCACAAGGGTGAGAATGTCTCACTACTACCCACAAAGTCAACACAGATTGTGCTAAGCTTATTGTTTGCTCTCCCTGAAGAACGCTGCCGAAACGCGTTGGAGAGTTTTTAGATTTCTTGGATGTAGCCATTTGATAATAAAGGCTTTTTAATTCACAAGAGTGCCATGGTCATTCTGAAGTATTCTTTGATGGACTGTTATAAACCCTAGATCAGAGAGCACCTTGACCTTACAGCACCAGAACCCCGAGACGCACTCGCTACTATTGGACTTTGCTTGACAGATTGTCCTGCCACAAATGTCTGAATTCAGTTCGCTAGAAGAAGAAAAAAAAACTCACTAGCTGAGATTTGAGGAAAGTGTAAAAATCCACAAAAAGCCCAGAGGATAATGGGATGTGGGGTACACGTTTTGGCCTATTATGGTGACATCTTCTTCTTCCGTCTTCATATTTCATGCCGATTCATTAGTCAAAACAGAGAAGCACACTGGAGACACTACACATCTTTGTAGTTTTCATGTGGGTGTTTAGACAAATCAGATCTTACAAATAAATGTACTTCCAAGGCCTGATCAAGAACAGCGTGTCATTGAATTCATTACTAACAAATAATGAAGAAGATAATAGATACCCTTCCTGTATTAACAGATCTGCAACGGTAACTTGGAATTCAGGCATGAATGTTTTCACAGTGCAATGTTACTAGGCAATAAAACCACCATTTTTATAGAATGCATCATTTCGGCTGATTCATAGGACAGTCAGATATGACTCAAGCCCAGACATCTGAAGGAGATATCACAGTTAGATTTCCAGAAAGTTTCCCAGAAGGACAAGAACAAAGAGTCCAAGTTGCAAGAGCTGAGAAACATTTCAGAACCTAAAAACATGCCACAAAACATTATATTCTGCTGTACATCTTGACAATAATTAGTAGGCTTCTTCACACTGAAAATTTTCTCTTCGTTTACGCAACCTCATGGCATCCCAGATGTATATGACTTTAGATAAACACAAAACAAGATTTTTTATAAATTGCCCATCCCTGTGAGTCCATATAATGCAATTGGATAGTAACCCAAAAGTTGACACTTCAACCCATATGACAATATATACTAATAAAATTAGGGCTGCACGATAAATCGCATGCGATATTTAACGCGCATCTTGTCAGAAAAGCCGGTTCTGTAATCAGCGGTAAATCTCCATCACGTGCGTGCTTTCACATTGAGCAGCATTAACTACACAGAGCCGTTGTTCACTGACGAGCTGCGCAAAACCACATGCGATTTATCGTGCAGCCCTAAATAAAATATTAGAAAAATACTTTAAATCTTAAAATTATTAAACATTGTTTACAGCCAACTGTCATACACATTCATGAGAGCATTGTGAAGTGTTATGTTTATGTCAAAGGTTTTTTTTTGTTTTTTTTTTTAAGTAGGGATGCCACAATACTCAATTTAATATTTAATATAATTACGATTCAATACGCGCTTGTGAACTGCATTTTTTTTTCGGTTTTGCATTTAAATAATTTCTATGAGTTTTATTTCTCTCCGAATTGGCTGTGTGTGCCCATGAGTTCATGCGCTGAGATGAGCAAACGCCTCCCCGCTTATAATAAGCATTTGAAAAACAGCACACGCCAAACATCTTCCCTTCTAATGACTTGCAATGAGAAGCGTTTCTAAACCTGCTGTCCAACAAAAGAGAACATTACGACATGAATTTACTCCACAACAACAGTCAAGTGTTAAATAACTTCCTTTTCTGATCTGATGTGGCTTATCACAGAATGAGGCAGAAAATATATTCTATACTGTAACAAAGGCTATGTTGATTAGCAATGGATTATAAATATACTTATTTAATATGAAAATACCCGAGATGGATTGAAGAACACAGATACATCGTATATTGTTACAGTCGTATGTTTATCGTCTTCATGTTTAATCAGTTCAAGCGTTTCTATCTTCTTTTTATTCAGCTACAGTGATAGCGATGTCTTTGTCCATATTAGGGATTTCCTGGAACGTCATGAGTTCTATTATGTAATGCAGCAACGTCATTTGTGCGCGGCATTCAACAACAGAAACAAATAAGAACAACATTAAAGGGGTCATATGATGCAATTTCATTTTTTCCTTTCTCTTTGGAGTGTTACAAGCTCTTGGTGCATAAAGAAGATCTGTAAAGTTGTAAAGACTAAAGTCTCAAATCCAAAGAGATATTCTTTATAAAAGTTAAGAGTTAGCCACACCTACCTAAAAC
>NW_015642610.1:1699409-1711594 GCF_001515625.1 Sinocyclocheilus rhinocerous
GGAGTAGGAGCTAATTTGGTTCTCGAAAAAGGCAGTCCGGTACTAAAATCGCACCCAGTTCCGGCGGTGCGAACACGCCAAAAAGTGGGTAGTTCCACAATTAGTTCTGGTACTATGAAAAGGTTCCCGCGGTGCGAAAGGCCCTAATTATACTGTCACAGCGACACTGTAAAATAAAGTGTAACCATGGATTGTTTTCTAAAAATCTTCATTTGCGTTCATCTTATTAAATGGATATAACAATAACTATCATGTTTAATCATCTTTTTAATTCTTTGAGAATACACCACAGCTATAACGAACGATGATGACACAGGGTGCTAAAAACAGTAATTTGGAATTTTTGTTGGAATCACTTCAGTGCAAGTCGACCAAAAACCCACAACACAATGAAATTAACAAAAATGAAAGGGGAGAAATATTGTCTTAAAAGGACAGTTCACCCAACTGCTATCAGTTACTCATCCTAATGTCATCCTAAAATACTTATTTTCTTCAGATGAACATTTTTTTAGATGATGAATGATTAAATATTTACAGCCAATCAGAATCCAGCGACTTTAAAGAGCTTGAACACTTAAAGTGGCAGACAACAGAAATGCAGCACGTCTATAAATAGTCTGTCAGTTAGGTGGACGTGAATATAGTTTATCTTTACAGTTATCGTTCTTAGTGTGAACCTCCAACAAAAGATATGTAAAAGAGTTTTGAAAAGGCATCATGAAACCGACAAGTATACTAGTGTACAGTGCAAGTCGACCAAAAACCCACAACACAATGAAATTAACAAAAATGAAAGGGGAGAAATATTGTCTTAAAAGGACAGTTCACCCAACTGCTATCAGTTACTCATCCTAATGTCATCCTAAAATACTTATTTTCTTCAGATGAACATTTTTTTTGTCCATTACAATGAAAACGTCAGTGGGCCCCATTGTTGTTTTGGACCCCATTTACATTAATTTCATTGACAAAAACAGTCAAAACACTCTTCAAAATATCTTCTTATGCATTCTGAAATGAAAATCAGACATATAGGTTTGAAACAACATGAGGGCGAGTAAATGATTACAGAGTTTTTATGGTATTGGACAACACCGCTAAATTTGACTGTCCTACCGGTGTTAATCCACTTTAATTGCTTTGATATTATAACAGGATCATGATTTCAACCAATTAACCGAAGGCACATTGAGTATAGAGTTGTCTTGTGAGGTTGCTTATTTGGATACGGAACCTACATATGTTAATAAATGCTACTGTCGCTGGCGTAAATAGGGAAACAATCACCGTCAAAGTGGAATCAACAGTTAAACAAAGTGGGTTATCTAATGATAGCAATTAGTTAACAAACACTGATACTACGCAATGCCAATGCCCCCCAACTTTACACATTTGTGGGGCCACCGGCTCCTGACAAGCTTAGCACTAATGAGACAACACTATTGACGCTGAACACTGACTGCAAGCTCTCTCTTTCCACTGCTAATCTTATGCAAACAAGCAGCCACATGGATCCAACCTGGAAATGAAAAGACCACACGCGGACCCCACCGCGTACAAATGGGCTACAAGATGAGTTGGCCCTCAGGGAAATTAGTAGACTGGGAATGTGTAGGAGACAATTACACTGTCACTCATTTACCGTATCTAGACCTGAAGTGCTTTCTGGTGGGGTGTTCAATATTGTCTGTTTGATTTGGATTTGATTTGCAAGCATGGTTCAGTTGGAAACAAGTACAGAAATTGCCATATTTGTCCTGGCTGGAATGAAATGAGGACAAAAGGAAGACATGGTCAGTCATAGTGATGACATAATTTCCTGACTGATGAAGCCAGTCATGATAAAATACTGGCTAAAACGATAAGTCTGACACCACAGTTGATGGAAAAACACTGTCTTGTAAAGTCAGCAGAAAGCATTAGCCTGCTGATAAAAAAACAAAAAAACAACTGTAACCAGCCTAAGATGGTTTGCTAGTCTTCGGTGGTTTATGCTGGTCTCTCAGCCAAGCCAAATAGGTGTTTAGCTGGATTCAGGCTGAAAAATGTCCCAAGACCCTCTAAAACCATCTAACAGACCAGTTTGGCCAGACTGGGAGACCTTCAAAACATCTTGGGGTAGATTAAGATGTTTTTTTTTTAACTATATTGTCTAGTGTATTCATAGTCATAACAGGTTTTAAATTAACAAATAACTAGTTTTGTTAAATAAAAAACAGAAATGTATGCGGATATGATTCACTGTATTCATGAAATGACGTGTAGCGCATTTACTATTGGGAACTCACAGCTGTTAGGTGACAGAACAAACAAGGGTGAAAATAAAAAACTGCTTGTACAGTACACTTGAAACTGATAGATACGTATTAACAAATACAACAATCACATACGTTTAAAAAAACGGGATTTTTATTATTAAACTTTTTCTAAAGCATACTCCGAAAATAATTTTAAATAGGAGAAACCGAGTGCTCCGCGCGGTTTACGAATCATAATTAGACATTGTTTCTACACGCCGTACAGTCAATGCATCACTCACCTGAGACAAATAGCACGGTTCACACATACCGACAGCGAGAAATCCGACTTTACACACACTGATCCGGTTTAAATGTTCAGCTCGTGAGATTCTAAACAAACGCGACCGTAGCTCGTAGGTTCTGCACTGCCCGCGCACCTCCGCTCACAATGGACTGTGATGATGTGTGTGAGCAGCAGACAAGAGTCATCCGGGCTGCGTGCGGAAATCTGTGAAATGGTGGCCTACATAAATCCGAAATCACAGGGCCGTGTTTGGTTACAGCGCTGCTTTGTTGTTTAATTACACTCAATATTGATCTTGCATCCAAATCAAAACATCCTCGCATATCACTTCCGCGTGTCGTCATAATGTGGGGGTTTCGAATTCCCTCGACCACAATGACAATGAAAAACATATTTAGAGCTCGATTGTAGTCCAACCGGGCCACATCTTAGTAGGGAACAGGAACAAGTTTATATCATGCATTTGTTATTCCAATAAGGATATCGTTGTTTTAAATTATGCCAAAAATGTGGTTTCACTTGTTTTGTTTACATGTTGTATACTGACTGATGTGTGGGGGGTTTTGGTTGGATTTGTTCTAAAGTTGGCTGGCATTGACAGCAAAGGAATGCCTTTCCTTCACTGTGTTTGGCACCATCTGTAAAGTATGCAAGTTGCAGAGAACATCTGTTTTCAACTGTAAGTGACTGGGTTGAACTACCTGTACGTCGAGACAGAAAGTATTTATGTAATACTAATGGGTTTTAAATGGTCTTTGGTTACTGAAATTCTGTCTGTAAATATTATACTATCAACATAATATACCACAAAGTGTTGGTGAAGTGCAGCCTGTGCACAAACAAACTCAACTGGAAGAGAGAAGTTACAGCCAGGGCTGAGACAACAGCACCTCCCTCAGGACTACAGATGCAGCTTCAAACTAATCAAACTGACATAAATGGGGGTGATGTGCATAATTAAAACAGACACGACAGGCAAAACTACATTTTTCTATAATTTAATTTCCGGAAGTACATCAAAAAATAACTGCAAAAATAATTAAACTGACACATAAATACGTTAATTTCATAACTCTGTTAAACGAACTGTTGAACAGCACATTTGCCATTCATGCAGGATCACAGCAGCACTAGTGGAAGAAAACAGCATCCAAATCACTCAGAACACCAGTTTCTTTTTAAGGGAACCTGAGAAATGGAATAGGAAAAAAAAAAACATTTAGATTTCAAACTTCAATACCATTTCCATTATACATTATCCTTATCTATTATATACTGGTGTAATTAAATGAGAAAATTAAGTTTTTAACATTGTTTACATGTCTATCTGTTGTTTTAATATGCTTAAAGACAAACCAGGTGTAAATTCTTCAGTCAACACCATTGCTGTGCATTATTTAAAGAACACTGACAGCTATCGGGTACATTTATCTCGTATTTTTGCATGTTTTCTTCACCCTGTTCAATACTGTCACGTTTTCTCTTGATTCCAATCAACAGGTTTTCTTTCTCTTTCAGGGCTTCTGTTGAGGAGTTTGGTCTGGGAAGCAGAGGTCCTGGGGTTGGTCCTGGTCTATTGCTGAAATACTTCATCTTCAAAGCCTAGAATGAGCATACCCATTCATTCAGACAGTCTCTAATGTAGATTAGCTTTAAGCATTACGATTAAGTTGATAAAACTGCAACCCAGTTACTGGCACCTGTGAAGCTGTAGTGCGTGTGCAGGGGTTAAAGGTGAATAATCCCTTCAGGAGCTCCAGAAGGTCATCGCCAGCTGCGCTGAAGATGTGCTCCAATGGAGTGCCAGGAAACAGTTTAAATGACACATAATCCGGAAGACTAGACAGCCCCTGAAACAACAAACAGCACAAATCACTGATTCTGCCTCATATACACGCATACATTTCTCAAAGCCTCAAAAATGGTACATTATTGACATGTCTTTGTAGATGTGTCTCAAGTAATCATTTGATTTCTTATGCAAATGAAGCTGAAGTAAAACTCTCTCAATTACAAATAAGTATAGTAGATAACTACAACTCACAGGCCATGTCTCCTCTGTTGGGGTTCCCAAAGCTTCAAATATCTTTGTCAGCTGGTCCAAGTCTGAATCTCCAGCTAAAAATGGCACCTGGCAGAAGAACAAACTATTCTTAAAATGCATGTTAATGGTTTAATCATTATGGAAACGTGTTTCTGCCACGGGATTAAAAAAAATAATAATTAAAATGTAATTGCGATTTTTTAATCTCACAATTCTTTTTTTTTTCTCAAAATTGCGAGATATAAACCTGAAATGAAGAAGAAGAAAACCCTGGCCTTACCTTGCCATTAAATTACATCAAACTAGTTAACACTGCTTTGAGAGTTTTTCTAATACAACGGCTGAAGGAGTGATGGCAAATTTGACATCTTTCTCTCTTTTGACTCTTTTGATATTTTCTTCCCTCTTTTACAAAGTCATACAAACACCATCATATTTTTTTCTTTAGCGATTTGGGGAAATCTGAACTCAAAATAAATTGTATTTTGTCGTAGTGTCTGTTCAACACTATAGAAGTTTACCTAACTATGACAGCTTTGCTTCTGAGAACCCTGGAAATGTGAAAAGGGTCTACTGGTATTCAAAGGAACCAAATGGTTTTACAAACACCGGATTAAGTCAGATACTCACTCTGAGTAAAAGCTCAGCAAGAATGCAGCCAACTGCCCACATGTCCACACCCACACCGTACATCCTGGCACCAAAGAGCAGCTCCGGGGCACGATACCATCTGAGAAGTAGTACCACACGACATGAAAAATGAAACAATAGCATAATAAAGAGCATCCAAGTACTATTGTAGAGGTCAACTCAGAACTATTAGAGACTTCTACGAACCTTGTAACAACTTGATGAGTATACACTCGGTTCGGGCTTCCAAACGCTTTGGCTAAGCCAAAATCAGCCAGCTTCAAGACTCCATTCTCATCCAGTAGCAAATTATTGGGTTTCAGATCCTAATAAAAGAAACAATAACAATAACTGGAAGTGGCAGTTTTCATCAGGAATTTTTTTGGGAAATAAGTTAAGTACTATTCAAAAGTTTGGGGTCTGTTAGATTTTTAAAAATGTTTTTGAAATTAGTCTCTTATGCTCACAGAGGCTGCATTTATTTGATCAAATATACTGTAAAAACAGTAATATTGTGTGAGATATTATTACAATTTAAAACAACGGTTATATTTAACTTTTTTATAATTTTTTTTTATTATTACCAGTGTTGAAAACAGTTGTGTTTAGGGTTGCACAATTCCCGGGAATTTTCAAGACTGGAAAATTTACATAGGAATTAACGTGAATATATATGGGGATTAATGGGAATAAACTGGGAATTTGCAAAATTGCAGGAACAGGGAACTTAAATGTAGTTGAAAAAAAAAATCTTGCAGCATAATCTTGGTTAAAACAACTAGATTTAATGCAATTTCAGTTGAATTTCTACCCTGTACATTCCTCAATCACATGCACACAGCACACTTACTGCAGGGCTATTGAGACCTCACACCCTACATGCACTGTGCATTCCTCCATAACATGCACATAATTTCATGAATCCTGAACACAAAATGATGTCAAAATGGCCATCTTGGTGAGTATTTACGTAAATTACATAAATATTACATAAATTTATGTTTAAAACTTTCTTGTGCTGTGTAAGCTATTGCGCAACAAAATTATACCATTGTAAAATCAAATACACTGACTGAGCAAACATTAAGGTGAGGAGATAAAAAAAAAACCTGCCTAAAAATGACCCTCCTCAATACACAATCTCCCCATGTCACCTAAGGGGGGAATTCCTCCTCATTTTCCAGGCTTCTATTCAAGTAAGTTTTGATATAGACCAATTTGTGTTTGCAAACAGTGATGAGTTTTTTTTGTGGGAGGAGCCTATCTGGTGACAGAAAATGACAGGTTTAAAGTAGCAGTCTATGGAAGCCATGGAATAAAGGTAATTTTGAGTTTATATTTCAAAATTCTGACTTTTTTTCTCACAATTCCAAGATTATATTTCACAATTCTGATTTTTTAAAAATCCACTCGTCGTCATTTTTTTTTTTTTCCCACCCTTCTGGCTTTTTTCCTCAGAAATGACAAACTCACAATTGTTGAGTTATAAAGTCAGAACTAGGAGATTTGCATCTGCAAGGGAAAAAAAGTCAGAATTGTGAGATAAAATAAGTAAATGTTATGTAAAATGTTATAGGTTTAATTGGTATTTCATGCTGTAACTGTAGGGCTCGTACAATTATGTCCCCTATGAACTGCATATGTGAATATTATGTAGACCTATTGTTTAATTCAAATTTATGCTTTAAAAGTAGGGTAATCATAGCAGGTTTCATCCATAGTCTGTCCATTTAAATGTCTGCGTTTAACTTCAAATGGCGTCTTTGACGACAGTATTCTATAAAAATTATTTGCATTCCGATTCTGACATCCAAAGGCACAACAATACATTTTTTTTTCTTATTCCATAGATTTTATCCGCTTCCCTCCACTTGTTACCAGTGTTTTTCTGCCACCACAATGCGCGTGCAGCTGCAAGTGACATAACTGTGATGTCTACTCCAAACTGGTCTATTACTTGGGTAAATATATTTGATCTATGGATTTAGGTTAACTAGCAAATACCAAAATGTGTTTATACAGCAGCTAGCTAGCCAGTAAATCAGATATGAAAAATGTAAGCTAGTTAGCACTATTTCATTGAAAATGTATGAGGCTAGGTATCATGTGCTAGCTAGCTCAAGCTGTGATGCTCTTTCTTCTACAGTCTGCTAGCTAGTTCTGTTATCATACAGAAGTACAGCACTGGTCAAACGTTTGGACACATCACTATTTTTAATGTTTTTGAAAGAAATCTCTTACGCTCATCCAGCCTGCATTTATTTGATCAAAAATACAGAACAAAACAGTAATATTGTGAAGTATTATTACAATTTAAAATAATGTCTTTCTGTTTTAATGTACTTTCAAATTTAATGTATTTCTGTGATGCAAAGCTGAATTTTCATCACCCATTACTCTTCAGTGTCACATGATCCTCCAGAAATCGTGCTAATGTGCTGATTTATTATCAATTTTGGAAACAGTTGTGTTGCTTAAAGGGGTCATATGATGCTTTTTTAAAGATCATTATTTTGTGTATTTGGGGTAACAGAATATGTTGACATGCTTTAATGTTCAAAAAACACATTATTTTTCAAATACTGTACATTATTGTAGGTCCTCTATGCCCCGCCTCTCTCAAACGCTTCGTTTTCTACAAAGTCCCTCCTTCCGACAAGCGCAGTCTGCTCTGATTGGCCAGCTGACCCAGTGCATTGTGATTGGCCGAACACCGCAAGCACTCGTCGGAAATGTAACGCCTCTTACCATAATCGCGAGCTTCATCTTTCAAAATAAATGTAAAGACCGTAAATAATGTCATTAGTTTTACCATCAGTTCAAGCCCGAAAGGGGAACAGAGTCGCGTGACAGACACAGTGATGAAGCTGGTATGTGTTTGCAGTACACAAGCCACGGTTAAGACAGCTGACTCCACTTTGATGTGACGCTGTCTCTCTCTCTCTCTCACACACACGCCCGCGCGCGCGCGCACGCACATACACACACACACACGATGCGCAAAATTCCGCATTTGAACAGTCAATAGCAAATACTTAAACTAATAACTAAACAGTAGCTGATTCAGAAGCGCCAGATTGTCATAGTAAAGTCAGAATTACCTCCTCTCCTAGGTTCACGAAACGGTCGTCCATAAAATGCATTGCTGTTCTGTTGTAAGTAATTTTAAAGATTCCTAAATGCATCTACTTCTGGAAGGCCAAATAAAGTGCTTTTGCTTTCGCCTAGAAACACACAGCGTCTCCCTGACATGCTGCTTCAACACTAACTGCGGTTACTGAAACCACGCCTTCTTTCTTTGCGTGCTCATTTGGGCGGCATTATGCAAATATTTCCACATGGTGAGGTAGATATGTGGGGGCGTGTTAGAACGAGCTGTTTTAGGGGGGCGTGGCAGAGTCTTAACTTTGATAAAGAATATCTCTTTGGTTTTGAGACTTTAGTCTTTACAACTTCAGGGATCTTATCTATGCACAATCAGCTTGTAACACTCCAAAGAGAAAGGAAAACTTGAAATCGCATCATATGACCCCTTTAATATTTTTTATAACCTGTGATACTTTTTTCAGGATTCTTTGATTAATAACACTATACAAGATTAGCAGGTTCCAAAAAAATCCAAAAATGTCATTTTTAACATTTGTATTAGTTTGCATGCATGTCCGCTTATGACCAAACAAAATGTTTATATTTATGTTTGTATGATACAATTTGGAAAAATGTCCAATTAATTCCTATAAATTCCTGTTAAGTTTCCAACTTGGAATATTTCCAAAATTCCCCAGATTAAGTTTCCGAAAATTTTACGTGCAACCCCAGTTGTGTTGCTTAATATTTTTGTGGAAACTGTGATACATTTCTCAGGATTCTTTGATGAATAAAAAGTTCAAAAGAACAGAATTTATTTGAAATAGAAATGTTTTGTATCATTATAATTGACTTTACTGTCACTTATGATCATTGTAATGCATACTTAATAAATAAAAGTTTTATTTCTTTACAAAAATCTTACTGACCCCAAAATTTTGAACAGTACTGTACATAATTAAAAACACATGGAGCAAATATCTCAATGCCTCACCCTGTGCAGGATCCAGTGATTGTGCATGTATTCCAGACCCTGTAACGTCATTAGGATGTATGCCTTTATATTGGCTGGTGTCAATACAAGACTGGTGTCCTTTATGATCACCTGAAACAGACCATAATACAACTACTTATTTATATTCATTATTTTAAGAGCAATGACCAAACAGTTAGAGATAAGCATCATGCTTATATTGCGTTTACGTGGACTTTTATTGTTTGATCTACTGTAGCTCTTAATGGTTTTGCTCTGTGATAGCTTTGTTGTTAAAGTTACTGAGATGAACAATAAATGTCCAAGTGCATTGCTCTGACTGTCGTCACCTCGAGATCCGTCTCCATGAAGTCAAAGACAAGACTGATATTGGATTTGTGTCCAAAAGCATCCAGGAGCTGAGGCAGAAAGGTTCATTGATGTCAGTATTAGCAACAACAAGTGCATCAAAATCGTATATGAATATAGTACATGACTTACACCAATAATGTTTGGATGACTGAGCTCTTGCAACAACTTAATCTCTCGAAGAGCTGTTCTGTTGATACCTGGATAACAGAATATATATAATATAGTGTAAAACTCAAATTACTCAAAATAAAGTTGTGATCAAAGATTAAGCCAGATCCAAAGCGCACCATCTTTGGCTTCTGTTCTGTGCCCCACTTTTATCTGCAAACAAGAAATTCACGTTTTAACATGAAGGTACTTAAGAATGATAAAAAGAACTTCAAAATATTCCACTACCCAATGCAAAATACTGAAACAAGCGAATTTGATCAAAAGTGATGGTTTTCAGTAAGTGTTACCTGAAATGTCTTACCTTTTTGATAGCAACAATAGTGTTTGTGGTTTTGTCTCTTGCCTTGTACACAGTTGCAAACTGCAAAATAATGGCACAATGACACTATGCATTAATAAAATTTACGATTAATGCGCACCTCCAAGAGCTTCTGCAGCTACTAAACCGAACCACAACAGCTCAGAAATATCTTGTTATGTCGTGTACCTGTCCTTCACCAAGAAAGTCCAGCTTTTCATAGCGCTTCGCTCTGGACTTCACATCCAATGCCATGATATCAACTGTAAAACTATTCTTTGTGAAGGTGCGCTTCCTTCTGCATTAAAAAGCACTTTATACTTCCGGTTCAAATAAAAGTCCCATAAGTGGCAACGCACTTTAAATGCTCCACTGCTTAGATAAATATTATTAAATTGCACGGGAATTGATGCTGCACGGTTCGTTCATCATATTCTAATAATATCATATTATTTTAATATTAATAATGTAATAATCATTTTTATCGATTTTAATAATTTGATCAATTGGTTTTTGTATCAACAAACAAATAAATTAAATGTTAGCTTTTTATATAAAAATATTAAAAATATTTAAGAAACATTTCGTTGCACATTTAGCATTTTAGTTTAATTTATATACTGTAGTTTATTATAAATAATTGAAGGCATTTTGCAGCTCCTTCGGAAATTTATTGAGGACCCTCACTGAGAATAACTGATATAAAGACCTCTGTTATAAATACATGACGAGTTGTTTCATAAACAAATCCTTAATTATAAATCAAAGTTTCTTGCGTCATGACTTCATGAATCGTTTTAAACAGTTGCTTACATCATTTTCTGTTCTTATTAGTTGTGGAATTACTCTCTTTAAATATTCGAAATAATCCTGATATCAAGGGGTTGACCATTTTTGATCGTGAGATTAGAATTTCACAACTTGCAGACGATACAACCCTGTTTTTAGAAAATACAAATCAGGTTGCAAAAGTACTTGAAATCAAGCATTGAGTCTATTGATCATCTTTTTATCAAATGCCCCCTTGTTAAGGAATTTTGGTCTGACGTGACGTGTCAAAATTCTTTTCTTCAAAATCTAATGTAGACATTGATGTTACTATGTGTGACATATTTTGTTATTTTTCTCATTGTAAACACAACGTAGCATATATAGGAAATTTATTTATTTTATTGGGAAAATATTATATTCATAAATGTAAATTTTCTTCAACATCTCCAAAATTACATAATTTTCTTTGTGACTTTAACTACTTAATTATAACACTAAAAAATATTAATACCAAAAAAAGTGTCAAATTTGTGAAACTGTATAATGATCTGCTGAATGGTACATAATTTTGATTTACTACCTCTGTATTTTTTGTTTTATCTATGTATTCTTTTTTTTTTTCTCTCTTATTTATTAAATCTTCTTTGTCTTCCTATATAATTTTTATATTCATAATGTCATCCAATGTTACATTAATTGTTGAATGTTGTTTATACTTGCAATAAAAAAAAAAAGTTGCTTACATCATATAAAGTCGTGCTATAGTAAAATTAATCGATTAATTCCTGCAGAGGGCGATGTTGTCAGTACAAAACACGCTCTCCTTTCCTTTGCACTACTGTACATGCATTTTCTTAAACTGCTCTAGTTAGGCTGCTAAACACGAACAAATAGTGTTTATCCACTAAAAAAAATATCCAGTTTAAAACAGTCTAACGTAAGTCATGTCATGTTTCCCCCCTTCTTTGCATTATTTTTTCTTTATCTCACAATGCATATGTAGAAATGGCAAAATGTATATACCAGAATCTGCTGATTCTCAATATATTTTTTATAATAAAGGGCAGTTTATAAATCAGAAACAGTTACTGCTGAGGATATGTTCTTCCATTTTGTAGATTTATTAAAGTGTTCTGTCAATACTCAGTTCTATTCAGACACACAGACAGACTCAACACTGTCAGAAACATTAGATATTAGTTCACAATGAATATTCAACCAGCATGTGACTCAACTGTTATTCTTTTATTGATACAATCATATAGATCACACAATTTGTATTTTATATATAT
>NW_015642610.1:1711639-1727659 GCF_001515625.1 Sinocyclocheilus rhinocerous
GTTTAACAAAGGTGTAATTATCACACGGTTGTTCTTTTAAAACATAATCCCCCCTAGATACCTTTTTGTTTGACTTGTTTACTGTACGCCTTCTATCACCATCTGAAGTCTCCCATCTCAACAGGAAGTGGTTTAGCACAAGCTCTGTTCTTATGAAGACGCCCACTTCCTCTGACTTTGATAAACACATTTGTGGTTTTGTGCACTAACCCCATCAGATAAATTCTTAACTGCTGCTGAACCCAATGTCCCAAAATTACAGAATGACTTCTGGGGGTTTATAATGAAAATGGCATCCAATATTGTGAAGAAGTGAGTTTTTGATTGGTGAGAAGTAAATCTTATAGCCAGTAATTTGCTTGAGAAACACCAGTGACTCATTTTGTATCAGTTGTATCAGACTGGCCTCATTTGAAATGGGAGATGCAGCGCATTTGTTTGATTTAGTCAGTGCTCTGAATATAAAGCAAAATATCTGTAACAAAACAAAAAATTTCATTGGAATCAAATAAGTTTTTGCAAACATTTATTTAAGTTTACACATTTATTGAAAGCAGCAGTGAACAAAATCAATTTCAATTTTATCTTTCTCTTATTCATTTATGTTTTCTATCTTTCTTTTATCCTATCTATTATTTGCTTGTATGTTTTGCTAGGGTTACAACACTAAGGGTGTTCTTCTGTATGAACATGATTCTTCAATCTTGATTGTTTTTTTCAATCGGTTTTGTTTGACAGAAAGATTTGAACACTTGTGGGCCCATTGTCAACATAGCTTTACGTTTCAGTGATCATCTTCTCTGTGGAGCATATGATTGTTCATTTCACAACTTCTAGATTTAATAGTGAACAGGCAGAAACTGTGATGTTGAGTAAATAGGAGAACGAGATCATCATCCTCGGTCTGAACAGTCATTCTGAAGAACAGGTGAGCAAAATAATTGTGAAACTGCAAAATGAAACCTTTAAAAGCTTTTTGGAGCGTTTTGTCATGGGGTGATATTGACAGGTATTTTTGCATTTCAAATGTAGTTAGCGAAACCATAGCTAACAAATCTTTTCTGAAAATGACATTTTGTAAACTGGTTCACGCCCAAGCTGTCTAAGAAATATGCTTAGAATGATGAAACTCGTAAATAGGTTAAACATATGTGATTCTCAAACCCATAAAGGAGCTGGTCAATTGCTCACAATCTCATAAAGCTTTACGTCTTTCAAATATTGAGTTATACTACAACATTTCAGCAATGTAAGCCACAATCCTGGAAATGTATGCTGCAACCAACAGCCGTTGCTTCTTGAGACTCTGCATGTAACATGTCTGCTCAAGTGCTGCGCTTCTTACACTAAAACCACATATTAGTGTGAGAAACAAACAGCACATCAAGACCTCTCACCTATCGGCCTCTTCACAGTTCTGAGGACTGTAACTCAACAATCGCTCTCACTTTCTGTCTTTAAATGATATATTCTTTATAAATGATCCAGGCATGAGACAGGCATATAAATATCTAGGTGCACAATATAATTTCCATGATCCTTTATTAAACTCAGTAGTCCATGCACATCCCACAAACCTCTAAAGTCTTTACATGTGGTATCCATGGCAACTTTTTTTCCACTAGAAAAATCATTGAACCTCTTTGAATAATCGGCAGTGCCATTGATTTTCAAGGTTGACCAATGAGAACTATTTACTAACACAGTCGAAACACTGATTGGCCGTCAGGGGAGCAGCAGCTGACCTCTATATTGAAGAGGTCTCAGAGTGTCATTACATTCTCTCTCAATCAATACACAGCTCAGATAAAAAAAAACACCCATCCTGTCTAAAGGCCAGACGAGGTGAATAATGTGGGGGATGAGTGATGACAGTTCACTATTAAATATGCTTTCTTTAAATCAAACGTAGTCACTATTTACTACTATTTATGTTTTTTTTTAAATGTGAGTTGGCAAGCGTGACCCAAACCATGCCAAACAAAACTATTTCAGTCTGCCAGAGTGATAGTAGTATAGTCACTTTGAGAGAGAAGAATAAAAATAAAAAGGTTGTATGCGAGCTGCTTTATCCATAATAATGGATTTGGACTGCATGATATATTCTCTCAATCAATACACAGCTCAGATAAAAAAAAACACCCATCCTGTCTAAAGGCCAGACGAGGTGAATAATGTGGGGGATGAGTGATGACAGTTCACTATTAAATAAGCTTTCTTTAAATCAAACGTAGTCACTATTTACTACTATTTATGTTTTTTTTAAAATGTGAGTTGGCAAGCGTGACCCAAACCATGCCAAACAAAACTATTTCAGTCTGCCAGAGTGATAGTAGTATAGTCACTTTGAGAGAGAAGAATAAAAATAAAAAGGTTGTATGCGAGCTGCTTTATCCATAATAATGGATTTGGACTGCATGATATATAGTGTATCTGCTGACTGACTGAAAAGATTAACAAGCTATAATGTGCTAAATGGATGGGTATTGAAAATCAATGAAGTCTTTGCTTAAACACAAAGAAACCAGCAACGAAAACGTCAAGGACAAATGCAGTTTTATGTGATAGTATAGTAAATGTATAATACTGCCTTAACAGAAAAATGTAGCCTACATAAAAAACAGGACATATTATGCTTGTTAAACAAACAAACAAACAAACAAACAAACAAACATTTTCCCACTACAAATAAATAAATAAATAAATCATAAAAATAAGTAAATAAAAATGACTAAATAAATATTTTGCACTACAAGCAAACAGATAAAAACAAACACATATTTTGCACTACAAGCAAACAGATGAAAACAAACAAATATTTTGCACTACAAGCAAACAGATAAAAACAAACAAATATTTTGCACTACAAGCAAACAGATAAAACGAAATGTACATATTTTGAGCAAACAGAAAAAAATAATTAATAAACTTTTTGCACTACAAATAAACAAATATTTTGCACTACAAGCAAACAGATAAAAACAAACAAATATTTTGCACTACAAGCAAACAGATAAAACGAAATATACATATTTTGAGCAAACAGAAAAAAATTAATAATTAATACACTTTTTGCACTACAAATAAACAAATATTTTGCACTACAAGCAAACAGACAAATAAATAAATAGACATATTTTGACCTACAAGCAAACAATTAATAATTAGAAAAATAATGAATAAATAATAATTAACAAATAAACTTGTGTGATACACACAAACAAACACATACATACATAAATAATAATTTTGCACTACAAGGAAAAATAGATGAATAGACAAAAATGTTTTATAAACAAACAAACAAAAACAAACAAACAGACAGACAAACGCGAGTGTTGCGCGCTACAGGTAGAGGGCGCTGGAGAGCAATCAGCAGGGCCAGTCAGACTCAGAGCATTTGGCTGAGAGCTGAGCACACCGATCATTATCAAAAACTACTGCTGGAGTCCAGCAAGAGTCACATCACACTCGCTCAAGTCCGATCAAACACGTCCAGAAACGGGAACGCCAGAGTCTGCATATCCGCTCGGCTCCGGTGTGTCATCTAAAGCAGGACTTTGGATATTATTAAGGATCGTAAGAGTAGATAGATATGTTTTCTCCGCAGTGGGAAGGCTCGATCCACCCCCGAGTCTGATGATTTGAGAGGGAAGCAACGCAGCGCTGTGACTGTACACACCATATTCCTACTTCAGTCCACATTTCATCTGAATCTGCAGACGCACTCCACTGATCGATCGCCAGTCGACCGCTCTTCATCTATGTTTTTCCTTTCTAAAAACAAATCTCACCCGAGATTGCGACTGACGCCATTTTTGCAGCGATAAAAACGCCGCTTGCTTGAGTTTGAAGGATTGTAAAGTGCTTGACATAATCTAGTGGATGGATTTACTCTCTTAGACGTCAGCAGCAGCAGCCGCAGGAGCTTCAGAAATGGGTGAGTTTATTACCTCTGCACTCCTTTAACCACCATTTCAACATGCCATTTTTATGATATTACCATTTATAATTTAATTGAAATGAGTAAACCGATCGGGTTGTTTTGCATTGCATTGCACTAAAAAAAAATCTCTCCAGAGATCCATTTTAACCACAAGAAAAAAAAAGTGGACTGTCGCCAGTCTGCCTTATTTATACGGAATACTCTAGAATATTTGTTTAATTTGTCCTAAATCAGCAAAATCTACATATCCATCATTACTTATGGCAATCATTGACGAGTAACAGTTTCATAGACTACAAAAGGTGAATGTTTATCTAACTCACCCTGACCAAACTTGCCTACCCCTGACCTAGACAGTGTTTGTTGGCAATCGAACGCACTGTGCTGCCCATAAATGCTGTCAAGTAGGAGTCTCACTAGGTTTTGAGACACATCCACATTTTTCTGTGATGGGTAGCAATAATGAAACTGTTAACTTAAGTGTTTGGTTTCCTATCTGATCTGTCATTGTTTAATTAATCTTTGCTGACATTTACCAAGATCAGATATTATTCAGAACGAGAATTTAAGAGGGATTTAAGTAATTATTAATATTCTCCATAAATAGCAGATCTTAAATTAGTATCATGCCCCTCATTTGATTGGCTGAAATCTGTGCCTAATTGCAGAAAGGGGAGGAGTTATGAGTGATCTGAGTGGTTTTCAGCATCTTTGGATTGAAACAGAATGTTCTTTAGGGAAACTTAAAGGCACAATATGTAAGATTTTTTTTATTAATATATCTAAAAACCACTAGAACAGTTTTATATATTTTGCTGACTTGTGTACTTACATTATCCCAAATCTGCTGCTTTCGAGCCGTGTGTCGCGCTCGTTCAGCAACCTCGTTTTGCTTTGACGGCTTTCCGCCTCACTCTGCTTCATACTACGACGTTAAAGGCACAATATGTAAGATTTTTTTATTAAAATATCCAGTCCCACATACGCACGACCGGAAGGAGCGGATGCGGTCGACTGTGGCATAATAAAAGCTCCGCTGCTTTCGAGCCGTGTGTCACGCTCATTCAGCGGCCTTGTTTCGCCTCGACGGCTTCCAGCCTCACCCTGCTTCATTCTACTACGCTAATAAATCATTAACTCATCCATGAACATGATTTCTGCCCAAGTCCCATTGGATTGCTTCGGCTGTGGTGATGAAGACGACAACTCCCATGATTCCACACTCAGTCACGGCGTCATCAAACTACGCCTTTGTTTCTTTGTTTGTTTTGAATATGCACCCTCTAGTGGCAAAAAATTACATATTGTGCCTTTAAAGCCACCATGAAATCATTTTTTTTTCTCTTTCAAGAAGCTTTTTGTCATATATGTCACAATAGAAAAACGACTATCACAACTTCCAGAGCCGGGTAATCAGATTCCAAAAATGAAGTACGTGTAATTAGATTAAATTACATTTTAAAATACTTGTAATCAAACTACAGTTGCTTTTTTTATTGATTACATGATTACATATTATTCACACAATGGCAATACATTATTAATAATTTATTGATTCTCCCGAATTCCTCTTTTCCATATTTGAAATGTTCCTTTCTAAAATAGCCTACCACTTATACACTTAGAAAGTCTTCCAGTTTTGTGGACATTCACACAAAGACCAATCACTAGTCCAGCATTTGACAACTGGATTTACAAAAATAATTTCAGGTTTAAGAAGTGTTTGAACATTGCTTCAACCACTGATGAACACATTCAGTTTTATTTGAATTATCACTCAGTAGGTTATTTAACCATGTATTACTATTAAGGCTTTTGTCTTTCAAACACATTTAAATGCACAAATTCAAGTTATTTCTTACTTGCATATAATGGAGGCATTCCCAAACTTTTTTGTCATCAGCACATCTTTCACCTAATATATTTACTTGAAGTACCCTGAGATTTTAAAATAAATATTTTAAAGGGGT
Source organism: Sinocyclocheilus rhinocerous (assembly GCF_001515625.1). Taxonomy (NCBI): domain Eukaryota; kingdom Metazoa; phylum Chordata; class Actinopteri; order Cypriniformes; family Cyprinidae; genus Sinocyclocheilus; species Sinocyclocheilus rhinocerous. The sequence goes on from NW_015642610.1 coordinate 1,717,556, forward strand.
CATATGATGTTGCTAAAAAGAACATTATTTTGTGCATAATATCACATTTGCATGTTCATGGTTTTCTGACGTTGGTTAATGGTCACATGACATGCAGGTAAACAAATAAAATATTACAATTTTTTAGTAAGTTTTATTTTGATTAATATTATTTTAAAATGACTTATTTTGATTTTACATTTTTTTATGATTTAATTAATTATTAGCTTATCATTAATCTCACAGTAATGGACTACAATTTCTATCTACCCAACTTCCATTTAATGACAACTTTAATTTTGACACAACCTCTAGGAGACTGATGCCATTTGAGGATGCAAGACAAATGATATGCTTTGAATATCTTCCCTTAAATGGATTGTTCACCCAAAAATGAAAATTCTGTCATAATTTACAAAAGAAAATATTTTGCTAAGTGTCTCAATGGAAGTCACTAGTAATTGTTTGGTTACCAACATTATTCAAAATATCGTCCACAGAATATCTATGCACAGAAGAAAGAAAGTCTTACAGGTTTGGAATGACATGAGAGTGCATGAATGCAGAATTTTCATTTTTGGGTGAACCATCCTGTTCTCTTATAACAACTTTCATAATAATTGATCATGTGTTGTTGCTTAATAAAGACATGACCTCAATATTTATGCTTCGGTTAGCACAAATAGAAAAAAGTTCTAAAGAGGAATATGAAGGCAAATCTGGCATTTAGCCTAATTTGAGGAAAATCAATGCTTTGGTTGCATAAGAGTTTGGTCAGAAGCATTGGTTAAACCTTTATCCTCACTGAGGCCTTATGAAATACTTGAACTGAATTGATGGTGTATGGTCAGGAATAGAGGCTATATAGAGTTATGGAGTTTTGGGACAATATAAAATCTTGATTTGAGTGCTGTGGTTCTGACTATGACTGTATAGCTAGTTGTTTCAGAATGGAAGAGGAACTGTTAGTAGGGATATGCCGGTATCAAATTTTCATGTTGCGATTAATTGCTAATGCTTTTATCACGGTATACGGTATTATCACGATATTGAAATTTAGTTTTAAAAAAGTGCTGTCATAATACAGTATAACAGGTTTAATAACTTTTTTCTTATAACAAAAATAACTGAACATTTAAATGCAATAAAGCAATACAGAAAAATGTACAAAGTTAAAAGTTTTACACAGATTAAAGTGCAAAAGAACTATAAAGACCAATAGGTATCACTTTACAATAAGACCTCATTAGTTAACCTTAGATAATGCATTAACATTCACAATGAGCAAAAGCTAATGTTAACTAATGAAGCCCTAATGTAAAGTGTGACCGAACAATAAAGAATCAAAACACTTTCAAACAATATCTAGGGCATGTTGTAGTCCAGATTAAAATGTAAAAAAAGAGTGAAAGTGCGCTTTCATCCAGAGCGTCTCTCACATGTTCCGCCATGTGCTTCTCGTCCGCGCTTATTTACATCAGAGTGCACATGCGTCTTTCACGCAGCATACAGCGGTGTTGTGCATTTTGACAAGTTGATGGGAAAAGTATTCTTAAAATGCATTCAAAATTCGGAATGATTTGTAATATATAATTATTCACGGTATTTAGAAGTGCCCACGATAACAATATCGTGCACATTCATTACCGTGATATATCGCATTACCGAATACCGGCACAAGTCTAACTGTTAGTAAGTCTTCATCGTTTCATAGAAAGCCAATGGAAGATCCCAGGTCAGATGAGGAGACTGATCACGTTTATCAAAACACAAACACATCTACTTATGGAGCGCTTGCCCACAAAAAGATTCCAGAAAACCTATTGTATCCGTATATAGAATATGCGATTACACAAAAGGACCACAGTATTTGAGCAAAGGATAAATACAAATTGATGTTTATGTGTGTGAATGGAGCTCCCTCTGTTCCTGGCTATGGCTAGTTGCACTGGAGGACAGCCAAGTCCTGACAGGAGACAAAGGAAAGAGGGAGATATCCAAGGACATATCTAATTTTTGGCAGCCGTTCCAAACCAAATATCAGAACAAGAACACCTTTTGGCAGCAAGCTACAGGGGGAGGAGGGCCGTTTCATTTTTTTCCCCTTTTGACTACAGCCATTTTGTTTTTGCTGCGATCGAAATTCCGATCTCTCCTCAGTTTAAAATTTACATTTTGGCAGAAATCCATTTGCTTTTGTCATCGAAGAAAACAAGACAAGGGCGGCTGGTTTTCTGTGAATTCAAGTGGGATTGGCTGCACATTTGGAAACTTTGCTGCAGAAGGACAGTATCAGATGTGTTTCAGTTACTCGGAATGGCCGGCACCAGGGATTGTGTTGATGGATATCTCGCCAGTATTGTCAGTAGTCTAATTCAAAGCGCTAATCAGTCAGACTTTGATTTATGCTTGATCCTTAAATTTGATAAAAACCTGTAAACCTTATCTCTTAGTATAGTAAAACAAATGATTGTTTGAATATGTTTATACATCAATGCCAGTTGTGATTTGAACCACACTGTGGTAAACATTGACCCTCAGTTTGCTGTTGCTAAGCAGTTAAAATCACAAAAGGGCAAAAGATCACACTTAAACAGCAGCTGTCATCTGTAGTAGGGTATGAAAAAACTCCAGCAACCAATAGCATTGAATACCTCCAAATTGACCTTCATTACTGTTCACATGCATGCAAGGTTTGCACAGCATCCCACAGGAATAAGCAGGTGATTTCTGTGAACCATGTGATTTTTCAGTAAAATATGCTCATGAAGTGACTGGATATCATTCTTATGGAATGGAATGAAGTGCAAAATTGCTAAGCATTTTTATCTGCCATCATTTCACCTAAAAATGAGATGAATTGTCATCATTTTCTCACCTGTCATTCCAAACTTGTATGACTTTAGTTCATCTTTAGTTCAAGTCATTCAGGTTTGGAACAACATGAGGGTGAGTAAATGAGGACAATTTCCATTTTTGGGTGAACTATCCCTTTAAATAAAATAAATTGTGAAATTACAGAGTAACATGATTAAAAACTGCAGACACTGCAAATCAGAATCGAGGCAGACACTTCTCACAGTCAACTGATAAAAGAAAAGCTTTATTTGAAAGTTAACAGTATTGTTGTTCCTAACATTTACACATGAAGTGAACAGTTTCACTATGATACTATGAGTCCTTTATTTAAAGTGCCCCTATTATGCCATTTTCAAGGTTCCTAATATTGTTTTGGGAGTCTCCTACAACAGGTTTATATGCATGCAAAGTCAAAAAACGCTTTTGTTTTCTCAAAATATGCATTTAATATCACCTCATTTTCCAACGATTCTCAAACAGTTTGTTAGAAGCAGTTCTAAGGTTCAGTCTCTCTAAGCCCCTCCTTTCCGTGAGCCGACTCTGCTCTGATTGGTCATAAAGCCCAGTCTGTTGTGATTGGTCTACCATGTACAGCGCGTGTCTGAAACATTGCGCCCATTGCCATAGTTCTGTATTGAACGCTCGATAGAAAATAAAAGATAGATTAGAGAAGCAGTGGTCAGTAAAATGATGGGAACACAAAAAAAGATTGGGGTTGTACTGCTGTGGTACAGTGGAAAAAATGTATTTTAACAACTGATTCTTTGCAGCCTAATCTTTCGGAAGTGAAAACAAACAAGCTACAGTGTTTGAGGGTGCGACATTGAACATACACTCTAAAAAAATGCTGGGTTAAAAAGGGACAAACCCAGCTATTGGGTTGTTTTGACCCAGCGGTTGGGTCAAAACAACCCAATAGCTGGGCTTGTCCCTTTTTAACTAGGGCTGTGCAATATGGACAAAAAAAACCTATTGCGATTTCTTTGATCAATTTTGCGATTTTGATTGTGCGGAAACGATCGCAGCAAGACTGCTGCAGACGCACCGCTCCTGGAGCGCACTGCCGGATCGCAATCGCGTGCAGTGTGGACGCTCCGATCCGTTAACATGGGCGCGGAAAAAATACGCACCACAGACGGAGTGTGTGAACCTGGCGTTACGTTTGTATGCTCGCCCGGTCTGTTCTGTTCTCGTGCTCCATTTAGGCGCGCTGCATTCTGATTGGTTCGGATAGCATAATGCGGGAGGTCGGGGGCGCGGAAAATCGTGCTATAAAGCGATTTAGAAATCGCCCAAGCTCAAATCGCGATTTTATGACGATTTCGATTAATCGCACAGCCCTATTTTTAACCCAGCGCTGGGTTATATTTAACCCAGCATTTTTTTAGAGTGTAGGCGGGCATTATGCAAATGTGTTACCCCATGACGTGTAGCCGTCACAGAAGTTTGATTCGAATTACTGACGACTCGTTTAGGCTGTTCAGAATCGATTCTTTCTTTTGGGAGACAATAACTTTATTTATTGTGCACTTTTGACTTTGCAAATTTGCAGATCGTTAACATTCACATACAGCTACATTACACACTGCATGAAAGGCAATATTGGAAATGGCATAATAGGGGCACTTTAATATCACCTCTACGACCCCAATAAATATGTAAATTAAGTGATGTTGGGTTCTTTAAATGAAATTTAAATTGTATTTTGGGGGGTAATTTCCATAAAATTGCATCTACAACTACAACACGCAGATCCTCATAGACTTACATTAGAAAGGTGCAAACTGGTGAAAATGGTGAACGTCAGCAGTTGCTAATGTAGGACTGTTTTGTTGTGTTTAAGGCGGTGGTCACTTGAGTCGTGTTTTGCCCACAGTCTGCTGCCAATAAAAATAGTACTGTGTAGTAACTAACTACAAAGAGTGCAAGTATGAAGTATATTTTGAAGTATATATGTTTAATTAACTTTTTTTGTGGCTTAGTCAAAAAAAATATATATATAAGGCAGCTGTGATTTCAATTCAGTTTATTTTGCAGGCCTACTTGTATCTGTTATTTCTTTTTGAGGTGGATTGTATAGATCATTTCTGCCATGCCCCTCATGTCACTTTAGCACCTTTTCTCATCAGTGTTGTCTTTTGTGACAGCTCAGTCATTCAAGAAACTAGGTTTCCTAACTGGCCTTGAAATTAACATCATGGTCAGCCTGTTTCACTTTGTGACTGCATCGGGTCAAGGCGCTGGAAAAGAAAGAACGATTTTTAGACAGCAGACACATTTGGTTTAATTCTGTTTCAATACTGGCAACCTTACACGACCAGTGAGTGTTTATTTACGTCCCACCACTGTTGTAGAATATACTTTGTGTAGCCGCCCAAAGCTACGGCACATAGAGTGTGTAATTCAGCCGTGTCATGACAATTGATGTCTGTCTTGAACAAATGTGGCCGGGATTGTGAAGTTTCCTTTCGTTTGTAGAACTGCAGGGCATGTGTCAGCCGTGCCATTTCTGAGGGGCCTATTGATGTTAGCCAGAGTAGACGCCTTATTTGATTTAACACAAATGAAAATCAGCCTGTGAGGGAAAAGTACAGCCTATTCAATATGGTGTGCTGCTGAGTACATGGGTGTTCGATTGTTCAAGCTGACAAAACACTGAAAATAATGTCTTGCCAAAAAATTCCAGTTTATAGAAATTACATTGAACTGACTGAACTTCTGTCCCTCACAGCCCCCCGTAGCACCATGGGAAATATAACTGACAAGTGTTTCTTGCCAATATGCTGGGAGCTATATCCAGTATTTACGATATCTATAGCAACACTGTAAATATTGCAATGATTTTACTGCGCTTTTTATTTGGTAATTAAAGTTGCAATGAAAAGGAAGTAGTGATAGATATTTTCTTCCTTATTGTGACGTACATCTGAGTATAACGGATTATCAAAAAAGAAAAAAAATGAAAGATGTTGATTGTGGAGGGGTGGAATTTAAAGGGATAGCTCACCCAAAAATGAAAAATCTGTCATAATTTCTCACCCTCAAGTTGTTCCAAACCTGTATCAGATTCTTTCTTCTGTTGAACACAAAAGAAGGCATTTTGACCAAACAGTTGACGGTAGCCATTGACTTCCATATAGCATGAGGAAAAATTACTATGGGAGTCAGTGGCTACTGTCAACTGTTTGGTTACCAGCATTCTTCAAAATATTTAAAGAAATTCATACAGGTTTGGAACAACATTAGGATGAGTAAATCATGCCCAAATGTACTTTTTTTGATGAACTATCCCTTTAAGTGGACTAAATGATTGGAGAAGTTCAGCATTTTGACATTTTGTTATTACATTTTGATTAAAAAATTACAAGGTGAAAAAAAACATGCATGATGGAATTGTTCACAATAAGATCTTGCATTTAATAGACAACTACTTAAGTTTGAAGACCGTTTTTTGGCTGCAGAAAATAGAAAACTTATGGAACAATTATTGTAAACAATTTAGAATTAAAGTATGTTTATTATTTCAAAGGAGTTTAAATGCATCCCTTTGGTATCTTATCAAAAAGATGATGATACAGCTTCTTAGAGTTTCCTCTTGTGTTTACCACAGGATCTCAACAAAGTGTGAGGCCATGGTTGTTTGGCAAGGCTATTTGTGAGTCTACCTCAAGCCTGCTCTCTGTTCATGGCCTTAAAAGGGACTGGGACAGAGAGGAATCCTCTCACCACAGCAGACAGTCGTGACACCCGACTTCAGATTGTGTCAGTTCAAAAAAGTTCTTAGAGCACAGGCTTTGAAAGAAGCCCGGAACATACATCTCACTTGTTAATATATACTGTCATAATCAGGGATCAACAGTAAGGTTTTTTTTAGGAGTTCTGATTTTCTTTGCCCTGACAATACCAACATCTTCAGTGACCAAATATTTAATAATTTGAAAATTAATATTTAAAAGATATTTTAAATAAAAATGAGCTAGTGAAGATGATGGCAGAATAAGCTAAATGTTATGTATTTTTGTATGTCCATTGTATAATAATGTGCATATATAATGAAGTAGGCTCTATTAATAGAAAAACGATACAAATTGTCAATTATTTTACTGGTTTTTATTGATTACCAAGATTATTGCAAGTCTAGTTAGATAACTTGGACACTAGTTTAAATAGTTAAATTCACGACAGAAATGTTTGATATATTGCACAAAACCAAGTGTTTAAGTTTTTAAAGCATAAACATGTATGCATGAAATTTAGTGACATCACAGCACTGGCTAGACAGGGATATTGGCAGTTCTTTCAACCGGCCCCAGGTCAGCTGATTATCCTTGCTGTTAAGCCCTGATTACAGTTTCATTGTGAACTTTTCAGTAACTTATTAAAACACCAGGCATTTGATTTGATTTTTAACATTATGTCATCATTAACCCAGTTGAGCTGATTTTGTTGAGATTCGTTCAGATAATTGCCCCCTGATGCTCTGAACATCTTAATTGAGATGCATCAGAAAAGAGGGCAGATCAGTATGTAAAGCCCCTTGAGTATGAGCATCTGAATATACCCCCCCCCCCTTGATTCTGCCACAGGCAGTGCTGCTGACAGAGAATTGCTTTGTGTTGTAGTTACCCACGGTCTGCCCAGGGCATATTTGTGATAATAATAAACCTGTTTATGAGCCGACTCTTTTCTTACACGATTAGTATGCAGTTAGCATGCCCACTCTGCCAGACAGGGCTTTCTGTTACATAAACTAGGTCTTGGGGTTTAGTATTGTGTAAGGGGAATAATGTTTGTATAGATGTATAGATCAAGTGTATAGATTACACTTACACAACCAAGAAACACACTGATTATAGACAGGCTCTTGAACAACCATACTTGTGGATGTGAATCGTTGTGTGTACAGAAAAAAAATCACTCCTGTTTATAAACAAAAGGTGTTCTGATAGGACACTTGCAGTAAAGAAAATTAATAGCACACCACACCTCAACAAACTCAATTTGAGGTATTATTATTAGGGAGCGCTAAAGGTGCGTGATGCATTACGCAAAGTTTAATACTTGGGAAGTGAATATGGTTGTCACTACTCTAAATGACCAAACGATGGTTGCCCGTTTCTGCTTCCAGAGTAAAAAATAAAAGAAGTAACTAGGGCTGTCAAAAAAAAATTCGAATTTCGAATATTCGTTGAATTTAAAATAAAAATCCACATTCGAATGCAAAAACGTTGCATTCTAATTTTAGGTGTGCGTTAAGGAGGCAGCCTTATCAGTGGCGCACAAGATGCGATGACGATGTGTCATTGCATTTTAATGTTTTTGTTAGCCTATCCAGTTGAAGCCACTAGATGCGGCGCTGCTGCGTTGTTAATTACAAATATTGCGGGAAAAGAGAACATCAATGCGGAGAAGATCTTTTTTACGTCAAAACTGAAACCAAGCCGTTCACACAGAACACATATTTCGCGCATTTTCTAGAGCAGGGGTTTTCAAACTTTTTTGTCAGCCGAACCCCTTTGACCTAAATTATTTACTTGAAGTACCCCCTGAGATTTTAAGTAAATATTTCAATAATTTAATGGCACATCTGCATATTTAACTTTAAAAACATTTATTTTTTTCAGTTTTAAAGTTTCAGTAGTATTTACATAGCTTATTGTTATTATTACACTCAACAGATTAGAAAAAGTCATATTACTGTAATTTACAATACAATTATGACATTTGTTCCACAAATTTTTAACACAGGGTTTCCCAAAAAGAGAATCATTTTTATACATTTAAGATTTTACAATTACATCACACATTTGTATAAACCTGTAACATTTCTTAATTTCCACTGCAACTCGTGTTTTTAAATGAAAAATATACTCTGTGTGATTGGCTTTCGGCCCTTTGTATTAAACTATGCATACATACATGATCAGGGCTCCAGACTGCGACCAAATGTTTTCTGCCTGTGCGACTAAATTTTGTGAGCGGTCGCACTGGCGTGACCACCGCATTGTTTAACTCCATAAGCGCTGCCATTTCTGTTGCATATGTGAAACATCAAACGGCAAACGAAACCACGCTACTCGTTGAACTGCGCAGTGCTTCGAGTGTAAGGCCTGGTTTATACTCACCGCGGCAGCAGGAGCGTGAAGGTGCACGCAGCAAAAATGACGCGCATATTGAGGAAACGATGGATGGTTTTCATGCTAAAGTAAAAGACTGCTTCTTAAACCAAAGGTGAACATGTTGGTATTCTTGTGGGGAAAAAAACATGCAAACACTGTCACCGACAGCAAGTTTAGTTTTACTTTTCTTTTTGTTTTCATTTGCGTTATCTTTGCTGTTTACCTCACGATATGCTTTGGAGGCTCTCTTTTATTTATTTTTTATTTGATTCCTCAGTGTTTGCTAAACGTTCTGTAATTTATTAGTCTGTATATAATACAGCATGTGGTGTATGCCATGCCTTATCTTATTCATTTTTGTTAATAAACGTTTTGTAAGCTTGTCATTGTATCTTACTGTTTTATTGTTGTTGTGCTTTTTAATTAAGAATAAGAATAACAATGAATCCATGTTTTGTTTTAGTCTTAAAAAGTGAAAGGTATAGATGTAAGCAAAACACACAATTATCTTTTCTTGTAAAATGTGACAAGATCGCAAATTCAAAAGCGAAAGCATCCGAAGCCCGCGGCTTATAACACAGCAAAAGAGGAACTCGCGTTCACAAAATTCAAATCACAAATAATAGCCTACTACTAAAGAAAAAGAACAGGTTGAACTTTAACCTCTTTCGTTTCCATATAACTATAAACTATGATAAAAGTTCATCAGCATGCATTGATTAATCCCATGTTGTAGCAAAAAAACAAATTGCGACCAAATCATGTGCCCGTGGACCAACTGAGAAAGTTATTCGCAAAAGAGCGACCAGTGGGAAGAAGTAACTGTGAAATAGTTTAAAGTTTAAAATAAGAACCGTCAAATCGTGACATATTAAGTTGTAATTACAAAAAATAATAGTTATGAAGTCGCAATTATGTGCCAATTAGGGCTGAACGATTAATTGCATTTGCGATATCGCGATATGAAAAAACGCTACACTACACTACAGTGTTGTCAAAAACGCGATTGGCTGTTTAGTTTACTGTTTTATTTATTTTCTTTTTTCTGCCCAAAGGACGTAACTTAGAATGGGAGATGGATCGGTTTGTGAAAGCAAAGAGAAAAGCCATAGATGAAGTCGCACAGACCCAGGCAGGTGCTGGTCAT
>NW_015642610.1:1727774-1729842 GCF_001515625.1 Sinocyclocheilus rhinocerous
ATTAAAAAAAGCATACATTTTTCATAATGTTTAGTGAAATAATTTGGTAGTCTGAGGTGGGATGGGGATTCGCAGATTTTCTTATAGGTTTAAAGGGGGGCACGACCAAAAAAGTTTGAGAACCACTGGTCTAAAGTTAACAGATAGTGTTTAAAAAGTGCAGTCCACGTTTACATATGTTTATTACAGTGACTTTGAATTACCTAGTGTGGTAAAGCAGCAGATTTGTGTTTATATTTCTGCAGTGTGATTTGTTACCGACTTTCATATTAATGTTTACACCAGGCTTATTTGTCAGTGCTTTATGTTGTCATAATTATTACATGCTTACAAGGTTGGAAGTTCAACAAATCAGTCAATATACTACTGTGATTGTAGTTGTTAAATAAAAATGTCATTCATATCAATTCATGCATCACCTAATTTCATCGTAACATATAGCCCTGGCCTACAGAAAAGAACATTTATGTTTAATCTATCTAATATTGTGTTGGTCATACTATACAATGATTTATAGCTTATCTTTGTTGAATAATACAGAACTTTAAAGAGCTTTAAAAAATAATTGCATATTAAATTGCAATCGCAATATTGGTAAAAAAAAATCGCAATTAGATTATTTTCCAAAATCGTTCAGCCCTAGTGCCAATTAGGAGATGCGCATTCAAAATTGTAAGATACTGTATAAATTCAGTTATGAGAAATAACTCATAGTGATAATTATGAGGAATAACTATTATGCGAAATGAAGTGGCGATTGTGAGATATAGCCTACGTTCACAATTGTAAGAAATAAAGTTGCAATTAAGTGAAATGTAGTCACAATTACAAGAAATATACAGTCAAAATCGTAAGATACTGTGTAAATTCATGATTATGAGAAATAAACTTATAATTACAAGTTATGAAGACACAATTACCCTTTTATATTTTTCACTTTGAGGTAGTCACAGGCTTCCATACTGAACCGTGTTTGTGCAGAACAGGATTAAGCCCTTAAATATGGAGCAACAACCATTTTTAGCTGCAGTGTGTATGCGGTCACTGTGGCGTTACGTCACATTTTTAGTCGGCTTGCCAAATAGCTAGAACACCCAAGATGCATAGGGACACTATTCAGAAGTATAGACAAATAAGATATAAACAACTGGGTTTCATTGAGGATTTGTGAATGGCTGTGTTTGAGTCCGCATGGGCTGGAATGAGAATCATGCCATTTTGACTGTCATGATATGATGGATAGATAGAGCTGTTTAGTCTAGCGTGGATCCAGGCAGTCTTGTGATAGCTGCCGTTGTTTTCAGTAGCCTCTCATCTGTCACCTGTCTGCCAGTTGAAAGGGTAAATGACACTGAGCTCTGTCTGACAACAAGCCAACAGCAGATGAGAGACTGAGCTCAATGCTCCAAACCCTCAGTCCATATACATCAATACTGACATCATGCGTCTGACACTTGGGGAGCGGAGAGTTGGTGTTGAACTCCCCTCCGAAATAGAAACTACTTATTTCAAAGATTTGCCACCGTCCACTGTTCTGGCTATTGTCAAGTTTGTTTTGTCAGGCTTATCTACTGTGTGTGTCTCCAGACATTGACATAGGAATGACATAACATCCGTATGTCGTCAGTCTGATCCAATCAGAATGCTTTTTAGAATGATTTTCAGACCCAGTTGATGGATTTTGTTAGCTGTGGTTTGTTTGGACTACAATAAGGTTTCATCAAACTTTGTTGATGTTAGTTAATGAAAATACAGTTGTTCATTGTTAGTTCATGTTAATTCACAGTGCATTAACTAATTTTAACAAGATTACTTTTTATTTAACAACTACAATCACAGTAGTATACTGACTGATTTGTTGAACTTCCAACCTTGTAAGCATGTAATAATTATGGTAACATAAAGCACTGACAAATAAGTATGGTGTAAACATTAATATGAAAGTCAGTAACAAATCACACAAACTAAAGTAGATTGCAGAAATATAAAAACAAGTCTGTTGCTTTACCACACTACTTTAGGTAATTCAAAGTCACTGTAATAAACATATGTAAACATGTGGACTGCA
>NW_015642610.1:1729978-1731335 GCF_001515625.1 Sinocyclocheilus rhinocerous
TCTCCATATGCTTTCTCTTGCTGTACTTTGATGTCAAAGGCTACACCGATCGATCTTCAAGTGGAACACACCTCTTTACTCTGGCGTGTCACATGACCGAGTGTAATCGCAGTCTCTGCGATTGAAAAATCGTGTTTTTTCATACCGCGATATTATCGCAAATGCAATTAATCGTGCACCCTAAAATTAACTAACTAAGATTAATAAATGCTGTAGAAGTATTGCTCATTCTTAGTTCATGTTAACTAATGAACCTTATTGTAAAGTGTTATCGATATAATTGAATTATATGTTGAATGCCGGTATCCCGAAAAAATTCTGCTAAATTCATTCAATACTCAATTTGATGCTATATGTGTGTTGCGGAGGTGTTATATTCAACCCTAATTGGCCTTTTCCAGGTCTGTGGTCGCTCAGGTTGTGGTCTGTTTGATGTCTGGAAAGTGTTTATCTCTGGGCCAGAGGCCTCATTTGTTGACTTTCACACCGTGACTAGGCTTACTCCACTGACCACTAAAGCAAATGAGCTGGTCAGCAATGTAATTATGGTGCCTTGAGCCAGCGGTACAACTGTTTCGGGTTGAAGACTGTGTGCTTAAACCCCAATCCTGATTAATTGGTGGTTTAACAAAGACACATTTGTCTTGTTCAGTAATTCACCTTGCCCACTTAAATAGGATTTACGGTACTGAGGAAGTATTTAATCTAGGGATGTTCATTTTAACCGTTTAACCGCTTAACCAAGAATTTTGACCGATTAATACAATGTTAAACGGTTTAAAAAGTAATTGAATTATTAATATTTTCAGTAATTTATCAAAATATTTAAAACTGTTTGCTGCATAGTTAAAATACGCTACGTGTATAAAAAATTTGTTTTTTAGGGGAAAAAAACATAAGTCACGTCTAAGTCGCATTTTATTATTTCATTCAGAAATAGGCCTAATGCCGACGCGAAATGTTTACAAACATTATAATAAACACTGTAAACATAGCTAGGCTATTTTAGTTCCCCTCACTCCACAACAAATCCTTTCAATTAACAGTATTTAGAAAAGAACAAGAATTAAAAATATAAGAAGCTAGCAATATAAATGACAAGCCAAAACAAATTCATTTAGGTTAAAACTAAACTGAAACCAACGTTGGGTCTCTCATTCCACACAAAATCAAATGTTTCCGTATTCGCGATGTAGGCTATTTGAATGGCAAATTATTATTTATTATGTACTTCACTCGCGTTCCAATATCCACGTAAAAAAATGTTTTGCATAGCCTAACATCACGGCGGTACAGTGATAACACTTAACCGGCTTAACAGATTTTACTACATATTTTTTACTACATAGTTTTTTTT
>NW_015642610.1:1731345-1738388 GCF_001515625.1 Sinocyclocheilus rhinocerous
TGGAAGAAACTACTCCTTTTAGTCCTAAAGATAATCTGACTTGTAAAAGGTTTGCCTTTATTTGTGTACATTCACAATAAAAACAAATCTTTGTGCTTTTGTAAAATAAGCCTAAAGAAAAATAGGATGCCGCTTTCTGCCGTCTCTTTCCTTTTGCGCAGCACAAAAATGAACCGAAACTCTGTGTACTAGGCTACTTGTTGCACAGTTTTTCTTTCATTTTCTTAACCCTTTCGCACGTGAGTTTAAAATATTCTAGCTGAGCCCCCAGCGTGAGTTTTTTTTTAGGCGACCTTTATTTTAAAATGTATCGCCTTATTGTTTCCATGGCGACGCGTCATGCTTGTCATGTGACACAACGCAGCCACAATAGATCTGTATGACACATGGATCGCTTTTATTTCGTTTTTCCTGTTTTATTCAAAATATTCACAAACATGCTCACTATATTATGAAATATCTGATATTCCGATTCTGAAATATGTGCAATTAAATCTATTTGGTAGTTTAAACACAGTTTTATATCGACCGTGTTAGTTTATCTATACCGGGTGATGGGCGCCGCCATGTTAGTTCGCACTGAATCCGAGCCCTCATGTTCTGTTGTTTGCTGCTTTTTGCGCATGTAAAATTAATCCCCGGGAAACAAATGTTAGTATTTTTAACGGGTCACAGACACTTATCCTTTCTAATTTAATTCAATTCTAATTTAAAATAATCTTGTCGGTTAACGGTTAACAATCGGTTAACGAGCGTCGGTTGTCGGTTAGGAAAAATAACCGAAATGAACATCCCTAATTTAATCACTATACACCGGGTCTGATGTACTGAAGTTTTTAAAAATTATATTTAAATTCAGTCAGTATGCCGTAAATTATTTTCATGTAATGGCCATTAACTGATAAATTCTGATATTAAAATTCTATACTATTGTGTCTAAAATGTAAAAACTAAAATCAGTGGTTTGAATTTGAATTTAGGCATTGCAGTATTGTAATGTCTGATGTTGAAATTTGTTAAAGATTTATATTAAAAAAAGTTTTATTAAAGTCTGTTTTTTTTTTTTGAAAACTCTAATTGAGTGTTGAATGATAATAAAAAATAATCTAAATGTAAAAAAGGCTATAATTAAAAGACGATAAATAAAACAAAATATCTAATATCAGCCAATATCTGACATGGTACCGGTAAATCTCTAATTAAAAATCAGTAAAAAGACATTTAGTTTTGTGTAATACACAGCTGTGTTTACATCCCTGTAACCAATGAGATCTGTCTGGGGGCGGGGCTACCCAACACCGAAACGTAACAGAAATAGAAACCAAGTGTTAACAAAACGTCTTGTAACTCATTGCTTGTTGCGGCTGGTTGGGACGACAAATACTCGGATTAATCTTGAATGAAATGGGGTTTAGCCTTGACGCTTTATCGTATCATGTCTGCTTAGAACATGTAAGAGAATGTGATGTGGTTAAATGACTTTTTTTTTTACTTTTTGGCATGTCTGAACATGTCTGCATGTGTTTATAGATTTAATCAACTAATAATTTGTTCTTTTTGACTCTATTTTCAGTTTCACCTGGGAAAAACTCCATCTTAGTGAGATTTATAAGATTTCGGGAGCAGTAGAGCCAAAAGCCATCACATCCCTCTCTGATTAAACTCAATCACCTGGACCGTGGGTCCCTCTGCCCTTTTTGGGTCTTCCTGATTCTTGGACTAAGCTTCAAGATTGTCAATGGAGCAAAGAGACCTTACTCAGACGGCCCAGCCCAAAGGAAACGAGGAGTTCTTCTCCACTGTTACCACCATCAACAGAGCAGATCTCAGTGAGGTGGGTCTCCTTGCCTGTCCAATAAAGAGCCTCCCTTTACCTGGAGAGCAACAGGACCATGAAGAGGACGAAGACCTCGGTCTGGGGAAGGACATCGATGTCACTTCTAATGCGGACAGTGAGAGATGGGGGCAGGGAGATGGGCTGGAGGAGCAGGAATTCTCCATCAAGGAGGCCAGTTTCTCTGAAGGCAGCTTGAAGTTGAAGATACAAACGACCAAGAGGGCCAAGAAGCCTCCTAAGAACCTGGAGAACTACATCTGTCCTCCTGAGATCCGCATCACCATCAAGCAGCCAGGAGAGCAGAAGACCGGCAAGCATGCCAGGAGTGCCAGGGGAGGGAAGGAGGAAGATAAAGGACCCCTCAGAAAAAGGGTTAGTGTCACCGTCAGTGTTTAGGAATGCTGTTGTTTTCTTGTCATGTGATCACTCTCTTGTGTTGATTAGCATATGTTATCACGGCTCTAGACAGTACGGACCTTAGTCAGAGTAGTTGCCATATTGAATTTCATGGCAGTGAAATCAAGCCATTGGCTGCTGATGAAATACTGAAATATCTTTTCTTTGGAAGCGCCTTTATAAAATAGCTGTTTTTGCGTGAACAAAATATTCATTTTGTGAATGTAAAATGTGATTTGTGCATTCATATGAATATGAATGTAATGTACATTAGAAACATTTCTTGAACGGATGTTTTTTGTGATACAGACTAATTCTTTTGTCCACAGAATTAGACGTCTCTTCAATATGAATAGAGAATTCAGAAAAAAAGTCAGAAATGCAAAATGTAATCTCGGAATTTCAAGAAATAAGTTCATAATTGTGTGTAACAAACTTGCAATTCTGGGGGAAAAGTCTGAATTTCAAGATATAAACAAGTCTGGGAAAGAAAGTCTGAATTGCGAGATATAAAATTAGTGAGTTTTGAGAATTGTGAGATAAAAAGTCACAATCAGTGGCGGCTCGTGGGTTTTAAAATAGAGGAGGCACACTAATTGTATTGGTCTGGGATCCCTGCCGATTATTATTATTATTATTTGCTTAACTATTTTAAAATGGCTTTTTTGTTGCTTTTAGTCAGAAAATGTAAAGAAAACGACATACATACAGCAAGATAATATAATTTCACTTACCTGGCCTATCACTTGAAGCAAACATCCATCCCTTCTTAAAAGTCTGTGTTAAAAGAGAGCTGCCTGTTGCGCCATTTAATTAAGCCGACTGCTGTAGTCTATATCCAGTTAGGTGTGTTTTCCCTGCACACAGACTGTACATTGTATTCAATGCACACAGACTGATGTAGTTTAAGTCTTTGGTTCTTTTAATTGTGATGATTTTGGCTCACGCCCTGCCTCCCCCGACGAGCCGCCACTGGTCACAATTACCTTTTTATTCAGTGACAGAAACTGGCTTTGGTACTTCCACACATTTCTGATGGACAAAAAAAAAATAGATGTGACCCGTGAGAGTACGATATGAGAAGAACAAATTTCTGTAAAAATCACTCGTTAGTTGAAATTCTTGTGCAAATTTGTAAACATTTTGAGTTCTATATCTCTGTGAGCGGGTTGTACTTCTGTCCCTCCAAGCCTTGTTTGTGTCAAGTTAACTATGACATCTGACTAAGGACCTTAAGCTAGCTTTGGAAACTACTATAACTAACCACTTAGACAAGTATTTTTATCATGCCAATTATATTATTTTATCATGCCAATTATAGCTTTCCAGTTGAAAGATTCAGTTTGGCGTGGCCTTTTTATTGAATAATTCACACATTATTTGAAGTCTGTGCTTTCTCTTTAAAAGAAATCACATTTGTGCTGGGCCTAGATGACACAGTTGCATTTTCTGGGCTGTCAGCTTATTGGCTGCTTGTCAGATGAAGTGTGTCCAGTGTGTGCCGTTGAGTAACGTAACAGCTAGTCATTAACCTTTTGTGGCATTTAGCGAGTTCATTGACTTACATGTGATCCAGATATCTTGTTCAGTGTAAAGGGTCTGTTTTGAATATGTCAGATAACACAATTTTTGATTTGGGATAACAGAATGGTATGAGCAGAATGTTTTTGGGCATGGTATCATGATAGTCTTTTGCTGTTCTTTTTGAAGTCTCTTGGAGTACATTGTAAATGCTATAGGGATGTGCCAAACAACTTTTCAAAATCAACCAGTTGCTGAGTTCCTAGGTCATAAGGTAGACCCGTATAATTAGGCTGGTTTTGAGTTCATCTGATCCTGATCAGGTGCATTTCACATTGTTCCACAACGAAGCACAACTCCTTTTAAAAAGCTAAAAGGTTAATTCACCAAAACAGAACTATCATGTCACTCCAAATCTACTTTTAATTCAGATTTGAAATAAATTGTCTGAGAGATATCTGTTCCCCCATTGAAAGCCCATTCCCCTAAAATGCTTCAGACATTTCAAAATGTTCATAACGAGATGCATTAGAAATCCCTATTAACCCAGCATTTTTTTCCAGGTCTTCTGAAGAGACATGGTCACTTTATATGATGAACTTATTTAATTTAGGCTGTTATTCACATATAAACATTGATCAACGCACATAGATAGAGTGCATCAAATGGTAAACAGAAGCTCAAATGCACTTTCTTGACATGCAAGAACTAATCAGGTTTATTCTTGTGTGTCACGCAAGCTTGTTTGAGCTACCGCTTGAACCAGTGAGGTTTGTTCTCTCAAGTACGGCTGAGCTCCTCTTCTGACATACTACTCGCCTCACATACTGTTTTTCGCCTGCTATATAGTAGGGAAGTATGCGATTTCGGATGCAGCATTGGATTAAACCGCTTGATTAATATGGATTTCTTTTTACAGTCTATTTATGATTTTTATTTTTTTATTTTTGGTAGAATGGACTTTCAAGGGACAAAAACCTCTCAGGATATTATAAAACATCTTTTTTCATAAAAAAATATCTGTGTTTCGAAGATGAACAAAAGTCTTATGGGTTTGGTATAACTGTAGCTGTAGTGCTTGAATTGAGAAACACAACAGTGCAAATCATAGTATGTTGTCAGTTTGCTAATTAAAAATTAAAATATCCCAAAAAACCAAAGCTAGGACAACCGACTTATCCTTAGTAAAGGCCATAGTACATGAAAATGTTAATCAGCCATTTGATACCATCAGTGTATCGTGATTCTGTTACAGTCGGCTACTTTTTTTTTGCAAAGGCAGCTGCAGAGGATTCTGCCAAATTGTGTGAGTTCATGAAAATGTGAGACGCTAAAATGGCTCCTTTTAGTAAATGCTTTCAGCTCACCAAAGCGTGCTCCATCAAGTTTTCAAAACAGATATGTCGCATTTTCCCCGTCCTCGCAAAAGAATGAAGGACTGTGGGAGAGAATGGGAGGAGAGGCTGGTGATCCCGCAGCCAGAGTCTGTAATTTGACCATAATTAGGGAGAAAAATCTGTGCTTGCTGAATCAGAGAAGGAACTGCCAGCATCAGCATCTTTCAGCAAACGCACCGCAGGCTCAAATTTGATCGCGTTTCGTGTGGAATCTCTCATATCTTTTAATCTTTACAGTAATCTCTTAGGGTATGAATTATTTGTAGTGTAATGGAAGACCAGCTCCTGCTGTTTTGTGTGATGTGCATTTAAAAGCCCATCCACATCTGCCAAATGCATTTGACTTGATCCCAGCAATTGATGGTTTGATTATCGGCCTTGAATTTTGGTTGTGGCTGCATGTTATCTGATTTCCCCAGGGATTTCTCTTTGCCTGGAGAAGAAGGACAATGTTGCCATAAAGCCAAAGCCAAGGGTTTTGAATTTCTCTTATTTTCGGGCTGGGAAACTTAGTCCTCGTCCACCCCACAGAGCAGAAATTTTGTAAAGCGGCTGATAAACACAGTGGAGAGGGCGATGGAGAAATCAATGGAAAACAGAAAAGGCTCAAAGAGCAACAGGGAACTGAGGCGGGAAGCCTGGAGTGCAGCTGTCTCTTTCTGGCAATCTCCACATTGACCACAGACAGAGGGTCAAAAGGGGCAGAAGGAAGAACAGAAGAGGTGGCCTCACGCCACCGTCGAACGTGCTGCCGTGTCTATAGAAAACAGCTTCAAAAAAGCAAAGAAAAGCAACCGCCCATCCCCCAAACACACACTACAGATGGAATCCCATTCACTTTGAGAAGCAATAGTGACACAAACTCCTCATTTAGAGCCACCAAATCCCATTCTGTCCTTGCTGTTTGTAGCTTAGGCGTCAAGCCCAGCACCTCTTCTCATCTCTCGCTTACAAGCAGCGTGGGGTCAGGGGTTAGTGCGTAATTGAAACCGGCCCGGACTCGCTGAGAATAGGGGCTTACATCAGCCCTCTCGGACCGCGACAGCTGCTCGCTGCATCTTCCATTCGTGACAACAACCTTTTTTCCCCCTGCTAATGTAATCAGAACGCCAGGGCAACGGCAATTTAGACAAGCCGGGCACTCTGATGAATTAACTCGTATGGATTAGACCTCCTCTTCCACACACTCCACTTGATGACCTGTTTTGCACTTTAAGTGTTGTCGTGGGCTGCGTTGCTGGAAAATTAGTTTAATGCAGCAGAACTTTTCTGCACCCACACAATAGTGTGACCACGCAGCCAGAAATAGATTGCAGCCTTCCCGCTGGCGTTGTAAAAGCACAGAGTCTGGATGTGCAGTTAGGCGTCTGAATATGCAGAGGTCAGGACACGTTGTGTTTGGCGTTTCCATTAAGACTTAACCGAAAGGTTTCGCAAATGGCATTTATATATTTTTTTCATTTTACCAAACTTTGAGGAAAAACATTTAGTTTGAATGCACATTTTGCTGAAATGCTGCGAACAAATTTAAAAGGCTAGTACAAATGTTTCTGGATGAGAATAGTGATCGGCTACTTTTTTCAGAAGTATTTTCCCCAGTCATTTCCTCCACAGAAGGTCCTCAATAAAGGGTTCTAAGTCATGAAAATAAAAATTATGGTCGTTATCCAATAAATGACTGATATTAAAATGAATAATGAAATGTAATTTATACTATACTTGTCAAAATAAATAAAAAAAATAAGAAATTAACAGTTTAAAAATGACAGTTAAATTAAAAAAATTTTAATTAAACAATTACAATTTTTTATATAAAAATATAAATGACAACATAAATCTATTGATTTATAGACATTTAAGACATTATAAATATATTTAAATATATATATATA
>NW_015642610.1:1738452-1791130 GCF_001515625.1 Sinocyclocheilus rhinocerous
CTAATTCCTTATTGATAAACGTAATAATGTAATGGGCGTGGCATGGTTCTATGGTAACAGTGACTTCTCTGATTGGTGGATTTAAGGCACTGCCCACTTTAGGATTGAGGATAGTGTAGTTCTTCACAGGGAATTTGGTAATTATACTGAATGATTTAAAGATAAAGTTGAAATCACACTGACTTTTGGCTTCTACAGAAGCCTGTACCTACCTGATAACCTCAGAGCTCATGGTAGGTCTGTCTCAAACAGTTGATACATTTTTGTTAAAAATCAATTTCTTTATGTAGATTTTTATTTCTGAAACCCAACTTGTTGCTAAAGACATTTTATATACCATGCACATTCTATACTAGTAGGTGCTTGTCCACTGAAGCCCAATTGTCTTTAAGTCCATAATGTATTTGTATCCAGTATCACCCCTGTGGTTTAACACAGTAGTGAGTTCATTGTGATGACAAGCTCGATAGAAGACGGATCAATGCGCGAGCGTGTGCTCTCTGAGGGCCAGACGGCAGCGATCTTTGCCCCGTCACTGCTCCATGTTTGATGACAACACTTTGATTGTCAGCCATTTCCGCTGGAGCGGGCTTGCTCATTGGTGCGTGTTTGTCAGGGGAGAGTCCTGCGACTCGAGCCCTGACTTGACGAGGGGGCCGAGAGGATTGTTTTCCCTGTCAAGACGAGCTCGTGGGGCCGAACACGTCTTTACCTTGCGTTTTTTCTCCTAATGGTTCGTATTTAGTACTTTGCTCAGAGAAAACACGTCCGTAATCAGGTTGAAAGATGACTTCCTCTCTGAGAAATGATAGCGGAGGGGATAAGAGGTTTAAAAACGGTGGATTGTGTAGCAGGGTAAATGCAGCTTTTGTGTAGTAATGATTGGGGAGTCTGGCAGGGAGCAGATGGGCTAGCTCTCTGTCTCATTGTGTCTGGCTCTTTCTTTTTTTCATTTTGGCTGAACTAATATGCCAGATGGTGGCAAAGAGGAAAGGCCAACAAGTAAGCCGGGGCATATGGGGAGCCTGGTTAAAATGGGACCCTACTGCGGCGGGGGATGGGCGGGAGATGTGTGATACAATAGCAGGTAATTATGGGAAGGACTTGACTTCGCCGCTAAGCCTTTGTGCGCAGCAAAATATTTTTCAGAGGACCTGCCGTCAGCATCAGACAACACTGCTGTACGTCAAATTATTCCACTGATTTCGCTCAATCAGCCATGATTATTTTTTCAACGTTCACATCTGTGTTTGGGCCTTCATTAGGTGCTACAGTCTTTTGGATAATAGTCCATTCATGGTCACAAAATTCTCATTATTGTTTTAGGATGGCCCATTCACGATATATTTGTACATTCGTTTATCTGTTTGTCTTTTGTGTGGACTATAATGGACGTCCGGTAATCTGCCAGTTAAGTCTGACGTCGCATCACTGTTTCCCGGTCCAAATGTTCTGTCGGATGCGTAAAGCAAACAACAAACAGTGCTAATATACACTTGCGGTGTGCTGTAATAGCTTGAAAAATCAGGATCCTAACCTTTATCTCCAAACTGAAATGGTTTGGAAAATATTGGTTAAATGGTTAAAATATTGGTGTCTGGACGCTGTGAGCTTGGAGACTAAAGTGTACACCGCAAGTTTTTAAAAGCCTAGCTTAATAAATAGTGCTCCGAATTGGCTGTTGAGATGGTATTCTCAACTGAAATGTGTAGAGGTTTGGACCTGGAAACTGTGTGTGTGTGTATGCGTATGCATGTGTGTTATACCTATATTAAACTCTGGGTTAAACCCCATGTGAGTTCCTCTCACTCTGTTCAATATGTATCACTTCAACACCTCAACATCCACACACACACACAGGCTCAACACTCAGGGTTACAGCCCATCAACTCTGTGTCTGTGTACACAAGCTAGCGCTCGTCCACCCGCCAAAAGTCTGGCCTTCATTCCCAAATGCATAGCTCACCCAAGTGATCTACTGCCACGGACTGGTCCAACTGACATATGTATCATATTTTCTTTTGGCCCGTGTGTCCAAACCATACTTGCCAGTGATGTACAGTCAACAGTAATCACATCAAAAGAAATATAGACTCGAATAAACTGGCATGTTGTTTGGTTTTCCTTGGATTACTGCCAGCGTCACCTTCTTTCAGCTACACGTCCGACTATCTCGTCATCGGCGCAAGCTGAATTCAGCTTTAAATCCATTTAAGTATCTGCGAGGTGTGATAAGGAAGCTCCTTGAGTGTCCAAACCCCGACCCTCCTGTTGGCTGCTGGTTTTTATGTACTAATGGCATTGGCCACTCTCTTATCTGTCTGTCACACAAGCCCTGCTCCGAAAGCTTCATTACCCAGCTCCCATTGAGTCATCCTTTAATACGAGACCGTAATCATTAGGAGCCGGTCCAGTGTATCCACCGCAAAATTAATTTGACATCTCTCGCTGAAGTCGATAGGTGACTCCCTCAGCCTCTTGATGTGAGGTATTTATAACAAGCTGTTTGTCATTGGGGGAGTGTCGATGGTGACCGGGGAGGAAATTGTGGGCAGTTGAGCAGTCAAATATAAGCGACCTCTGTGTGTAGGAGACTGTCAGAACAAGTAAAAAAGTCCCTGAATGTGGTTTTACTTCCTTTTAGTACTCTAGCTACTGTGCATTTCAGGGACTGTCTTATCAGTATGTGAATATGAGTGGTGTGCAGTTGATTGCCGGAACTATCGGCTATCGTCAAAAATCCATGCAGATAGTTTTTCCGGGTTTCATCTGTTGCTGGAGCAACTGAGAAGTTCCGGTGTCATTAGACAGTGCAAGAACTGCAGTATGAGAATTTGTTGATTAGATGTTGAATTAGTAGAAAAAGTTCACCAGTTTGCCTTCAAGGCTGAGAGGACGCGAACATTAGTATTACCTCAAGCAGTTAAAACAATGTGACCAAAACACATGCAAGTCCGACCCAAACTTTTAATGTCACGATTGTTACCATCTATTTGCAGTAGTTAACATCCAGCTGGTCACATTAATGCATTTGTTACATTAACTAAGGTTGATAAATTCTGTAGAAGTATTGTTCCTTGTTAGTGTGTTAATTTAAACATTTACTTATACATTTTTACATTTTAAAGTTGCTTCTGTTAACATTAGTTAATGAACTAACTTTAATGATCAATATATAATTAATATTAATATTTTTATTCATTTACAATTCATGTATTCATTTACAAAGTATGGATCAGTACTGTTAAAAAAAAACAGTAAAGCACTATTTTAGTTTTCGTTCAGGTTTCGGTTGATTAATTGGTATCGCCAGTGTGGTCCAACCTAACTATTGGTAAAATCCTCTATCAGTATCTACCTAGCTATCGGTATCGGTTAAAATATTATTAAATTAATCACCTGAGGTTGATTGATTAAATCAAATGAACCACAATGAATTGCATATTTCAAGATTTGCTAATGAAGATGAATCATTTATTATGAAGATAATGAAGAAAAAATGATTGTGGCCGATGTGTAAAGCATAGAATAGACAAATAGTGACTTTAGAAGCCAAAATATTGTTTATTTCTATATCATTGAACAGCTGCCCAGTAGGGTTGTGTCGGTGAGGAAATTTTCCCACCGGTTAATCGGCGTGTGATAACACCGGTAATACCGGTATCACCACGGGGGCGGGGCGTTCCCTCTTTTCCTAGCTTTCCTTCGCTTTTAAATAGCTTGTAAAAGCGGTGTGCCCATTTTACTTTCACTTTAAAATAGCGGCAATTCGGAGTAAAGCAATTGTTCGTTTTTTAGTTCGTTTGAATTTTCCCTCTTTCTTTTACTGAACTAAATGATTTTTATTTCGATAAAAAATCTAAACGACGGTGGGGGTCGGTGACGCGGTGGGCAAGTGACGTAACCGGTGTTGCGGCTTAACACCGGTATAACCGTCAACACCGTCTATCGCGGCAAGCCTACTGTCCAGCTGTTGAGCACAAGAACCGGTCCTGTGTGACCATTATAAGAAATAACCCAATCATTGGTTAACAGTGTTAGCTGTGAGTTAAGTTGTGGTCACCTTTTCCTACAAAATCCAGTCATTTCAATTGGGGGAAATTTCCTGTGTGGGCAAAGGATTTCAATACACACATTTCACATCAGGTTCAGTTGGTCTTGATAACTCACTGGTTTGACCCTCAGAAAGCCTCTTGTGCTTCATACACTATTGACAATAGACAATGAACCTTTTTCCCCCCATTAAATGTTGCCAATGTGACCACACCTTTAGTATTTTCATTTCAGTATATTTGTGACTTCTCGCTGTGGCCGTTTGGTCCCAGATGAAACTATGTGAGATTACTCTTCTCACCAGCTGCTTGCTAGAGGTCCCTGTCTTTGTTTTTGGGCCACTGGGCTGCAAGGGATGTTTTTTTTTCCTTTGGAGAGGTGTGGGGGTTGGGTTTGGGCTCAGTCTCTATGATTTACTGCAGCCGAAAGACCAGCTGCCCCTCTGTGTCTGTTTAGGCTAACCCTCCTCCTCCTCCTCAGCCACCTCAGGCACTCTGCCATTGCATGTGTTCATCCCAGACCCGAGGGCAGTGGACATCGTTACCGGTCTTTAATAAAGCTATCAACATCAGAACTGCTGCTTAGACCAATGACGTTCATGTATTAGGAGTGTGGTTTTGTAATGATATCTGTGTCTTTAACAAGTCTTAGATTTTGATTTGAGTAGATAGCCATATTTTGACCTGGGGTGAACTGTTGGGTCGGTAGGCCACTCTGGGGGATGGGTTGAGTGTGAGCGAGGGGGAGAGACCAATTTCAGCCTGGTGCAAATGATTTGACAGCATGAATCAGCCAGCAGTCTTGTACAGAAATGAAATTAGGGGCCCATCTTGATAGGTGACTACGTAATTGAGTTGACCAAATATTAGTGTTATTTACCAGTGGTTTCAGATGTTAGGTTATTTTAAATGGCTTGAACATGATACAGCTTTTGATCTGGCATTACGAATGACTTTCAGAACACCCGGGTGGAGATCGATCTTTTAAACGGACACAAGTAACCTGGGAGTAATTGTGTCAGGTGAACACCGTAATGCTGACGCACAATGTTGCGATGTAAACAAGAAATGGAGAGTCTTTAAATGTGTCTTTTGTCTTATTCACTAATTGGCGAATACATCTTTGCATTATGTAAGTAGTTGAATACTCTGGCAGTACTGAAACCCTTAACAGTCATACAAGTAAAGCTGTGTTGACTCTGAAAGACAGACACAGGTCAGGGTTTAGACAACTGGAATCTCCCCCCTGGTGAGACCTTTACATTTTGGTTGGTGGTTTCTATAAACAGACTGTTGCCAGCCATATCTAATCCATGAATATTTCTGTTACGAGCGCTATGCCTCGCGTACACACAAAGAATATCATTTACCCATGTCTGTATGTGGTAGTCTGTTTCAAGGCCTCTCATGGCATGCTCACAATCCCTCTGCTGTGCATGCTCACAATCCCTCTGCTGTCCAGTGCTGTGGGCGGACTGTATACATATCTTCTCCTTAAAACATTAGCAAGCTTCACCTTTCACTGTAGTATCATCAGTATGCTTGTTGCTCAACTTTGATTTCAGTAAGCTGGTAATGTGGTCATTCAGATTGCTTCACATGCTGAAAGGTTAAAATTATTTTGGCCAGTGGTTTTTTTAACTAGTCGCAGGTCTATTATGATGGTTAGTGGACAACAGGGAAAAAGCAACTAATCAACATAGATTGGTTGTGTGGCATGAATGCCCTCGAAAATTAATTATAATTAAATAACTATGAGAGGTAAAAGAAAATATGACCCAGACAAACTTAAATACGGGTTCTGTTGTATTGAGGATAAACATGGTTTGTGCTGACCACAGTATGGTTTGTGTATTGAATTATTTGTCGCTGAGAGCATGAACCCATCAAAATTTTTATTTTGTGTTGTAAATAATTTTGGTACTGAATCGCCACTTGATGTTGAATGTACAACATGAAGCAAAAACAGGACCACTGCTGTAGATCATTCAGAGCTACAATCACACCCAATGTCATTTGTACTTTCACAAGCCTTGTAAATTAGGTGATTCCTTTTCTCTTGGCCTCTAGACTCTGATTGATTAGAAATTGAATCCTGATTACAGGGTGACAGACATGACCTCTGAACTCTATGAAATGCCTATGCTTGTCAGCAGTTACCTTGGATGAATGTTTTAGGATAAGCAGAGCTCTAAAACTGTAGTTTAACTGAATTAACTCAAGTATGTCAATTAATTGATTTGTATCATATTTAACTGATTGAAGGCCAGTTCTCCAGTGGCTACAAATACATATAATTCTGTTTAATAGTTTGTTTAATTGGCAAGTTTTAAAATTACTGCTATTAACTGGTTGCCATTATTTATTCACCCTCAGTTTGTTCCAATCACGTATGATTTTATTTCTTCTGTAGAACAGAAAAGGAGATATTAGACACAGTATTTCACTTTTTTTACATGAAGTGAAATAATATTTATAGTGACATATACTGTATGCAGTTGTACTGTCAAAGTCCAACATTTAAAAAAAATAAAGGTTCCAAAAGTGTGTTTTCACAATGATGCATTAGGTTTCCTAAAGAACGTTTAAATGAACAGTTCTTAAAGGAGACATATTATTCCCCTTTTTACTGACAAGCTGCGCAAAACATGCGCAAAATATGATCGTGGTTTTGCGCAGCTTGTCAGTGAACAACGGCTCTGTGTAGTAAATGCTGCTCCATGTGAAAGCGCGCACGTGATGGAGATTTACCGCTGATTACAGAACCGGCTTTACTGGCAAGATGCGCATTAAATATCGCATGCGATTTATAGTGCAGCCCTAGTCTCTGGTGTCCCCAGAATGTGTCTGTGAAATTTCAGCTCAAAATACTCCACAGATCATTTATTATATCATTTTGAAAATGCCTATTTTGAGTGGAAGCAGAAACACGCTGTTTTTCGTGCCTGTCTCTTTAAATGCAAATGAGCTGCTGCTCCCCGCCCCCTTTTCTAGAATAGAGCTGCGCCATTACAGCTCGTACCTGCTAAAAAGCATCTGTTTTGGTTCTGATTATCATGTTTATCACGCTGAAATGCGTTTTAAACCATATGAGTTTAAACTTCTGATATACTGTTTTCTGAGAGCACACATCCGAAGCACATGGACAGAAAGCGGCTGTCACAGCATGTGAGTACTAAACGAAGTTCTCATTCACACACAAGTTTACGTTAAAAACACACGAGTTACAAAAACAGTCGGTTATGTCTGTGAAGGTAAACAGCTGGGAAATAAATTGCATGTTTATTTTAGATCTGTGTGGCAGCAGCAATATACATTAAATAAATCAATAAATCCACTGCTCTGTCGTTTCATCTGAGGCTGGGTCTGTAAATAGTGTTCTGTGCTTGTCTGTTTTGCTCAAACTTTCGCCATGGCATTAGAGCTGGTACACCGTTGGTACACCAAGGGAGCGAAATCAGACGCGCTCGTTTTTTCACACGCTTGCAGAAAAAGGCTTACCAAAACAAAGTTACTGGGTTAATCTTTTTCACGTTTCCTTGGTTGGTAGATGTACCAGGGACCTGATTATAGCACTTAAAACTTGGAAAAGTCAGATTTCCATGATATGTCAGCTTTAAAAGAACCATTTTTTCTAGTGTGAAGAACATTTGTACTTTTTCCATAAGGAATCTTTTGTGAAATGAAAAGGTTCCATGGATGTTAAAAAAAAATTCATGAAACTATAGGTGGCTTAAAAGAACCATTGTAAGCTCAATAATAACACAGCAAGTATAAATAATATTTTCCTCATTTATTGCTGTCATATGGCTTCAGAAGACTTGGAATACAGCGCACAACTTTCTTGACAGATGGACAGATGCTACATGTTCATTTTATGGAAATGCAGCATCAACTTTTTTCCCTTTTGTATTCCACAGAAGAAATTCATGAGTTTGGAAAAGCTACTTTGAAGAATTTCATTTTTGGCCAAAACTGTCCCTTTAAAGGAATAAGAAGTGAAGTGAAGAACATCAAAGTGCTCATCCTGGACTGAACTGTTCCTTTATTCCTTTACTAATAGAGCATGAAGGTTAAAAGTAGCCTATTCTAGATCAGCAGTGTTTATTATCACTGCTTCATGGAACAAAAAAGCCTGTTTAGCCACAGTTTCCGTTAATATTGCCCAGATGTCAAATTACGGTTTTGGGACCAGAGAAATGTCCAAGGAATGTGGGAGGGCACAGGGTTACGGACTGTAATGTTATTGGTGTTTTCAGGAGGAGTGTATTTATTTTACACGGATCACCGCTTTTCACGCTGTCTCAATGGGGATTGTGTTCAGTAGGTGGGGCAACAGTGGATATGGCCTCCAGATTTTATATCAACAAATGAAACTAGCTGTATCCTGTCGTGTAAAGGCAAATTAAGTCAAAATCCACCAATCGAACCCTCCTGAGAGCTGTGGCTTGCATATGCAATTGTGAATCTAGACTATACAAAGATTCACGTTGACCATATTGCCTGTTTATGTGGCGATTACTGCCAATAGTCATGCACGAGTATACCCTCCCTGCCCCTGAATTTGAACCGGTTATAGCAAGGCACTGAGTAAAAGGGCACTCCATCCTCCTAAAGCCACCATACTTGAGTGCTCTGTGCACACTTTTGTGTTACTTGAGACTTAAGTCCCTCTTCATTGATCCTGATCCCGTCTTGAACCCTGTAATCTCCTGATGTCAGCCAGCTTAGAAGGCTTCCCACATTGGACTTTGCTTGAGGGAACTTTGCCTGAGTTTGTCATGAAGTAGCCCATTATCCCATATCAGCCCATTGGGGTCCCAGAATAACAGGAAGTGACCCGTACACCACCTGGATGAGAAAACATTAGCAGTCCAACCAGACTTTGACATTGTCTGAATTAAGAGGCATCCAGGCTGACCACAATCCAATCGCAGGAGGTCGCCAAGTCACTCTTGGTTGCTGGTTGATATTCTTGCTTGGCTGCTATGTTAAGATGAATATCAAAAGTATGATACTTTTGTAAACTGAAGTCAGCTTAATTGTTAAAACTATAATGATACCAGTTGTCATATAATATCAGTAGTACTAGGTGCCAACTTAATTTTGTAAACCGAGACAGACGGCTGATTTCTAATGCTCAGAGTTGTATGTGTATGTTGTAAACATGGTCAGAAATCTCTTATTGCTGTCTATTATTAACCAACCACTAATTTCATTTTGGCTATACAACTTTAGTAGTTTCAATTGGACACAAACGCATTTTTTTTAAAGAAATAATAATAATAAACTTATTTGTCAAATTAAAAAAAAAAAATTCAAAATGTATTTATTTCATTTTATTTTCTCTATAACTTTTTAAATGTTTGTTTTTAATTTTATTACTGAATGTTTACTTAACTGTTTTTTTTTTTGAGTAATTGAATCTTAAAAATCTGTTTACTTAGATGTTAATTGACTTTATTTAGAAAATTCTCTAAACTACATGTCATATTTTTTATTTAGTTTGTTAATATTTACATTTAATATTTAACTTCTAAGAGTGTGTTTAGTAGCGCTTTTGACTCACGGTGCTATTGAAATTATGGTACCTGAAATTATATTGAGAATTTTGAAATTTGACTGCTATTGGTCCTACAATTGACTGTTAATTGTGATATTGTGAAATCGTCTGCAGTGATCAGTTGTATTAGGCAGCAAATCACATTAGCACCACTGATTTCACTCCCATTGGAATTTGCCTCCTTGCTTGCTGCACATGTTGATCAATGTTATTGTATTACCATTGGTCACTGACACTCATGTCGCCTCAAAACGCTCACTCCCATTGAAAATGAATGACTTAATGATTGCTTTACGGTGTTGGCTGTGACACATACTGTGTATCCATATATATGTCTAGGCTCCCCTGGTGTTTAGAGGGCCCTTTTAACTCACTGCAGTGGATTTGTTTGCTCATCAGAAGTCTGAGACCTTCTCACTGCATCAGTTCTCTGTGAGTGGCACAAACTGACCTCATAGCTCAGCACACCGGCTCTCAAGATAGATCTGAAAAACAAAACCGTGTCAGTATTCTGGGGCGTCTCATGAATGTGTCCCTCAGTGCGCTAATAGCTGGCTGCCCTGCCGGTGCTACGGTAATCATTCCCAACAAGCCTTTCCTATGTTTATAAGCTCCAGTGTTAGTATAAAACCTATGTACAGGTTGACTTATTTACATTTACAATCAGTCCTAGCCAAGCAAATGGCTTTGAAATGAAGTATTATATAGACCTTGGAGTTGCTGACACCATGTTCTACAGGCTGCATGAACTTTGCATTCATTACAGGTTCGTAATGCCTTGTTTGCCTTTGGAACAGGTATAGGAGTACTCCAAAAAGAAATGACAGCATATTTTCTGATTACTGCCCTGAAGAAATGTGCGAATATGGTAGCAAACATTTGCAGAAGAGCACGGCGTGGGTGTCTCCTTAGTGTAACAGCGGTTTGTTAATTGGGTCCCCAGTAAGAAGCCGAGGCCTGTATGCTGTGAAAGTGTGTTTCCTGCCTGCAGGGCAGCTGCCTTTGGTAACCACAGGTTCTCCTGTGAGAGCCTTTGATTTGGTCAATAAAGTGAGCCTGGTGATTTCAGAGAGCCTCTCGTGTGTATGTTGGTTAGGATTATGAAGGTTTGGGAAACCTCACGTCTGGTGAGCGAGAATGTAGCAGTTGACTGGCTTTGCTCTTTTTGTTCTGTGTTTGTACTTATTTAAACAATGCTAATGTTAGTTAACTAAACAAGAAACAAAGAATATATTGTGACATTAATAGCATAATACTTAACTAGTAACTTAACTAATACTTAACTATAGGGCTGGGCAATATATATATTAGCGATAATATCGCAATAATTTTGCGATTGTGATCGCTGAATAAATGCACTTACTCAACCGCTGTTATTTGAATAGAGAAACATAGGCTATGGCAATTTGGAATTACTATTAGGAATCTCACTGTTTTATATATATATAAGAAATACCTATGTGTTCCAGCAACTAGCTTCCCATCTGAGAGGGTTTTTAGTGCCAGTGGGAACATAGTTTCATGCCACAGAGCTTCTCTTAAACCAGAGACAGTTGACAGACTTGTGTTCTTAGCTAAAAACTTGTAAAAAATACTTATCCCAGTTTAATTATTTCCCCCAGTTGCACAGTGTAAATTGTGAATTGCATGCACCAAAAAAGGTGACAGAATGCACTTTCTGTACTTGTTTTGCGCTAGTTACATATACATGTGTTCATTTAATAAAAAGCAGTAAGTGATCACTTGGTCTAGATTTTTTTTAACCAGAGACAGTTGACAGACTTGTGTTCTTAGCTAAAAACTTGTAAAAAATACTTATCCCAGTTTAATTATTTCCCCCAGTTGCACAGTGTAAATTGTGAATTGCATGCACCAAAAAAGGTGACAGAATGCACTTTCTGTACTTGTTTTGCGCTAGTTACATATACATGTGTTCATTTAATAAAAAGCAGTAAGTGATCAATTGGTCTAGATTTTTTTTTTTAACTGCTTAAATTTGCACTAAACATTTTGTATTTGCTTTGTAACAATAACTTCTATCTCAATTGTTTTTGTTGTTTTTTTTAATGGGGGCAAAAGAAATTCATGTTTTTTTTTTATTTAAAAGCAAATGCAAACATATTGAGATATATATCGAATATCGTAAAAATTTTGACAATATAGAGATATAATTTTTTTTTATATATCGCCCAGCCCTACTTAACTAGTAAGTAGTTAGCATTTAAATTACCTGTGTTTTCATAGTTTATTCGTAGGAAGGGTTAGATGATCCAGAAATGGAAAATCATGACTTACTGTCCCTCATGTCTTTCATCTTCAGAACACAAATGAAGCCATTTTTAATATTCTCTCATCCTTTGCCCATCCATTGAAGTTCCAGAACAAATGGAAGCTCAAACATGCTTGTGTCTTTTTTTTTTTTCTTCAGAAGACTTGGATTAAACCATTTGGTTTATATGGATTACATTTACAATGTCCTTATGAACATTTTTAAGCATCAAAGTTTTGTTTAAATAGACTTTCAATTGAGGGACCAAAATCTCTCAGGTTGCATAAAAAATATGATCATATGTATTTTGAAGATGAGCAAAAGTCTTGTTAATCGTTTTGTTAATCGTGTCAACTTGCAGTAACTAAATGAACACTGTGTAAAGCGCTGTCATGTCTTTCTTTGGGAGTTTGTTTTCACCTGGGAACCCAAAACTTCATGGAGGTACGGTTGGAAATATACCGAATAAATGAGTGATATCGGGTCTTGGCGGCCGGACAGAATAGCCACGGGGGCCATGTGGCATATTGACTTTCATTAGATCTCACTCGATGCACAATTGAGTTTGTCAGTGACATGCAATCAGACCCATCAGCTGTCTGCTGGAGATGCTCCCTGGCCCTGCTACTGACATGTTAGCGGGCCCAGATACCTTTTCACAAAGCATCTCTTTATTTCGCTTCCTCTCTTTCCCTCTTCCAGCTTAACAGACCCGTAGTAATTAATTGTGCCAGACAGGGTCATCTCAGACTGAGATATGTGGATGATCTGTTGAAATTTAAAATGCTTTACTACATTTTTATTGTCATCATTAAGAGAATCTCCTGTAGTTGTACCATGGTACAGTTACAGTGTTCAATGGTTTACAGTGGTGCTTTAATACCAAGGTACTGGATGATTTATATTCATAAACATATAATAATGCACCACGTTATTTACATGATAATCTTTGTACTGTTGTACATAGGGATGCTCCGATCCACCTTTTTCGCCTCCGATACCGATTCCGATACCTAAGGTTCGGTATTGGCCGAAACCGATACTGATCCGATACCAGTGAAGTTTTTTTCCCCCCATTTAAATAAATGTAGAATTTATATATCTCTGTGTGTGGAACTGATAATCATTCTTTCACAATCTACTAGATACAGACTACTTCATTATAAAGAAAAATAAAATAAACAATAAATATGAAAAAATATAGGCCTATGTATATTTATAATCTATGACAAAAATTTATCATAAACTAGGTTAGTGGATAATTCGGCAGAAAAAGTTATTCTAGAAAAATCAGTGCACAATAATTTTAGAAATCCAAACATTTAGTAAAAAAAACAATATTTTGTGGGGAACAAATAAAAGTGTTGCACTAAATATGGTAAAATGTTACACATTGCTATTTGTATTATAAAATCCATTCATTAAAAACATTCATATATATGTTTAAGTATATACTATAAAAGTAAAATACATTTCTTTTGAATGTATAGCATATTTTTTAATAAGGAAACAACATGTGATAGATACGATAGGACAAAACAAATACAGTGCAGCACGAACTGTTTTTATACACTGGATGCGCACATTGTAAGCGCTTCGTGTTAAAAAGTGCAAAGCACAAAGGGAAGAGAAATTGATGCGTAGTGTATTATATCTGTGCAACAGTTATTGAGCCTTTCTTTTAACAGTTTTAAATTTCAGTAACTGTGTACGTTAAAAACAATTTATAGTCTTTTCTACGCCGTGTAACAGCGGTTTGTTAATTGGGTCCCCAGTAAGAAGCCGAGGCCTGTATGCTGTGAAA
Source organism: Sinocyclocheilus rhinocerous (assembly GCF_001515625.1). Classification (NCBI taxonomy): domain Eukaryota; kingdom Metazoa; phylum Chordata; class Actinopteri; order Cypriniformes; family Cyprinidae; genus Sinocyclocheilus; species Sinocyclocheilus rhinocerous. The sequence continues at coordinate 1,752,141 of NW_015642610.1, forward strand.
GTGTGTTTCCTGCCTGCAGGGCAGCTGCCTTTGGTAACCACAGGTTCTCCTGTGAGAGCCTTTGATTTGGTCAATAAAGTGAGCCTGGTGATTTCAGAGAGCCTCTCGTGTGTATGTTGGTTAGGATTATGAAGGTTTGGGAAACCTCACGTCTGGTGAGCGAGAATGTAGCAGTTGACTGGCTTTGCTCTTTTTGTTCTGTGTTTGTACTTATTTAAACAATGCTAATGTTAGTTAACTAAACAAGAAACAAAGAATATATTGTGACATTAATAGCATAATACTTAACTAGTAACTTAACTAATACTTAACTATAGGGCTGGGCAATATATATATTAGCGATAATATCGCAATAATTTTGCGATTGTGATCGCTGAATAAATGCACTTACTCAACCGCTGTTATTTGAATAGAGAAACATAGGCTATGGCAATTTGGAATTACTATTAGGAATCTCACTGTTTTATATATATATAAGAAATACCTATGTGTTCCAGCAACTAGCTTCCCATCTGAGAGGGTTTTTAGTGCCAGTGGGAACATAGTTTCATGCCACAGAGCTTCTCTTAAACCAGAGACAGTTGACAGACTTGTGTTCTTAGCTAAAAACTTGTAAAAAATACTTATCCCAGTTTAATTATTTCCCCCAGTTGCACAGTGTAAATTGTGAATTGCATGCACCAAAAAAGGTGACAGAATGCACTTTCTGTACTTGTTTTGCGCTAGTTACATATACATGTGTTCATTTAATAAAAAGCAGTAAGTGATCAATTGGTCTAGATTTTTTTTTTTAACTGCTTAAATTTGCACTAAACATTTTGTATTTGCTTTGTAACAATAACTTCTATCTCAATTGTTTTTGTTGTTTTTTTTAATGGGGGCAAAAGAAATTCATGTTTTTTTTTTATTTAAAAGCAAATGCAAACATATTGAGATATATATCGAATATCGTAAAAATTTTGACAATATAGAGATATAATTTTTTTTTATATATCGCCCAGCCCTACTTAACTAGTAAGTAGTTAGCATTTAAATTACCTGTGTTTTCATAGTTTATTCGTAGGAAGGGTTAGATGATCCAGAAATGGAAAATCATGACTTACTGTCCCTCATGTCTTTCATCTTCAGAACACAAATGAAGCCATTTTTAATATTCTCTCATCCTTTGCCCATCCATTGAAGTTCCAGAACAAATGGAAGCTCAAACATGCTTGTGTCTTTTTTTTTTTTCTTCAGAAGACTTGGATTAAACCATTTGGTTTATATGGATTACATTTACAATGTCCTTATGAACATTTTTAAGCATCAAAGTTTTGTTTAAATAGACTTTCAATTGAGGGACCAAAATCTCTCAGGTTGCATAAAAAATATGATCATATGTATTTTGAAGATGAGCAAAAGTCTTGTTAATCGTTTTGTTAATCGTGTCAACTTGCAGTAACTAAATGAACACTGTGTAAAGCGCTGTCATGTCTTTCTTTGGGAGTTTGTTTTCACCTGGGAACCCAAAACTTCATGGAGGTACGGTTGGAAATATACCGAATAAATGAGTGATATCGGGTCTTGGCGGCCGGACAGAATAGCCACGGGGGCCATGTGGCATATTGACTTTCATTAGATCTCACTCGATGCACAATTGAGTTTGTCAGTGACATGCAATCAGACCCATCAGCTGTCTGCTGGAGATGCTCCCTGGCCCTGCTACTGACATGTTAGCGGGCCCAGATACCTTTTCACAAAGCATCTCTTTATTTCGCTTCCTCTCTTTCCCTCTTCCAGCTTAACAGACCCGTAGTAATTAATTGTGCCAGACAGGGTCATCTCAGACTGAGATATGTGGATGATCTGTTGAAATTTAAAATGCTTTACTACATTTTTATTGTCATCATTAAGAGAATCTCCTGTAGTTGTACCATGGTACAGTTACAGTGTTCAATGGTTTACAGTGGTGCTTTAATACCAAGGTACTGGATGATTTATATTCATAAACATATAATAATGCACCACGTTATTTACATGCATGATAATCTACTGTTGTACATAGGGATGCTCCGATCCACCTTTTTCGCCTCCGATACCGATTCCGATACCTAAGGTTCGGTATTGGCCGAAACCGATACTGATCCGATACCAGTGAAGTTTTTTTCCCCCCATTTAAATAAATGTAGAATTTATATATCTCTGTGTGTGGAACTGATAATCATTCTTTCACAATCTACTAGATACAGACTACTTCATTATAAAGAAAAATAAAATAAACAAATATGAAAAAATATAGGCCTATGTATACTTCTTTTCTTTTTTTGTTCTCACAGACACCCGGTAGCAAGTAACAAAACAACATTAAACTCCGGCAAGAAGATAAAGTCCTTTTTGCAAAATCATAGACATGTATTTACAAATCAAGTATAATGGGAACACAGAATGATCTTGGAGAGAGCTTTACCGAGCTGACTGCTGTAACCGAACGCGACCAGGGTTTGTGGTGACAGCCACAGCGGAGAAAAGAGTTTGTGTGCACTTTAATGTAAGGACTTAAATATTCATATGTAGCTCACATTAAGCTATCGTATGGCTTCAGAAGTAACACAGAATAATTCGCACAATCGAGAAAAAAAAAGACCGATACCCTCTCAGACCGATACCCAATCCGAGAAAAATGGCACTATCGGAGCCGATACCCGATATGAATATCGGATCGGCGCATCCCTAGTTGTACATTCATTCATTCATTCATTCATTTATTGTTAATTAAAATGTGTAGTAATAATAATTATAATAACAACAACAATAATAACCATTAGTGTTTTTAATAGTTTATTATTATTATTACTACTAATAATAATAAATTAACATTATAATTACTATTATTGAATAGTATTAATTAATTGTTAATGTTAATTAACTATTCATAATGATAATGAATAGACTATTCAATTATTATTACTATTAGTAGTAGTTTCTGGATCATATTCTTATAATTTTGTGCAATATAATATTAGAGATAATTAGCCTGGTTATTTCTTGATAATCAATTGCATTATTGAACGGTTGTGTATTTTTGGTTTCAATTGGCACTGTTTTTAAAATGTTGACCTACACATGCAGAGGACTCGTTGTCCGTTGCCCCGCGCCTCGTGTCATGTTCATAGTTTTTAAGATGATACAAGTTTTTAAGTATGTCAAGTTAAAAACAGTTCATCTATTTCGAAATGTGCCTCGGGACCTGTTGTAATCCAACAAAACGCATGTGCAAAGCCCAAACTGATCAGACATGACCCTGATGTCCGACAAGTCTTTAATCGTTCAGCCAACCCGCTTACTTGTTGATTAAGAGAATGTGTAGTTTTGCACATTCCTAATTGTTACTGACATGCTGTGCCCTCAGTACAACATCAACCGTTGTTTTTACTTACTAGCACAGACAAATATAATGTACAGTGACAGCAATATGTCACCAAAACATGAGATATTTTGAACTGGCCTGCAAAAGCAGCCTCTGTCTCTAGAATGGTCGGGAGGGCAAATGAATACTCTCATTGAAGTACTTAATATGCAGGATTTGTCCTCAAAGATGAACAATTACTGTGGAGGCCTGAGAAGGGCCAAAAGCACGGTGGACGAATGAAGAGAATGGTGTTTGTGTTGGGTATTTTGTTAGTGTGACACCAGGAGTGACCCTTCAGAGTATTCAGTGTCAGTCTAATTGTGAAGATAAAACAGGGAGAGCAAACCAATGCAGTGGCTCTCAAACAGCCTGGAGCCATGAAAGAGCCCCTTTATTCCACAGGCCGCGCTCTGCTCATGAGAAACTACAGCCATGCCTGTGAACCTGGTCTCACAGCGATCAAAGTATCTCATACTGATGAGCCTTGCAGTGGTTTCCAAATCAAATCCTGCCGTTTAACGTGCCCATGCACTTACGACCAGTGTGAAGATGATATTATCCCAGTGGATGGTAATGTTTTGCCACACACACGCATACACACACACTGTGGGAGCTGTGGGTGAGCTGTTAACTGTAGCTTTTCACTGGGAATGGTATGGGTGTCCTTGCAAATCCTCCAGTCTCTTGTGGGATTAGGGACACTAAACCCCTTTTCCCCCTCTCCTCTTTTCACAGGGCTGTGTCTCACTCTCTGTGGAATGCTACTTTACCGTGACCTTTCACCCACAGGCTCAATGCATCAGGAGGTTGGGGGGGGGGCGTAATGGGAAGAAGGTGGTTCGTAACGGATGTGTGTTCAGGTGAAAATACAGTAAACCAGCAGCATGTTCTCCTGATCTTTTGAGATCTGGAAAGGAAATGGATGTCACCATAGAGAGAAATTTTAGTGTGTGGTGGATGCTAAAATCAGTCATATATGTGCAGAGTAACACAGTTTAATAGTATGTTTAAACGCGCTTAATTTCAGAATTATAATCGGTTGAGTTTACCCATTTCTAGGTTGAAAAGAGGATTGAGTTTTTTGCAACATTCCTTTCTCGGATCCAAGTGACAGCAAACAAGTAAAGATCCTGCTTATTAAACAAATGTCTCAGTCTCAGACGGCACACCCACAGACCGCCCACTGCCCGTTCACTGACTGTCTGATGCTTGTTGCATACAAGACTGGCAAGAGTTGGCAAAAAAGTGTCAGTTCTGATTGGCTGATGTTGTGCAACTTCCGGGGGGGGGTTTATCAGTTGGCCTGGAAACAAAGTTGTTTAAAGTAACCAATACACCAGGATGACATTATGAGTGCTACTAAAGAAGAGCTAATCTGGATGTGCTAAAAGTTTACCAGGTTAGTGGCATTGAGTCGTTGAGTTTTGTTTCAGGCACGTATATTAGCAAGTGCTGTAATTGAGATATCTTTGAGCTGTTCTGTGTGTTATATCTAATATAAAAATTCCAATTTAAAGAGGTAGTTTACCGCTGGCAAGATGGGCTTTGGTAAAGCTTGACTGTCAATGCAGTAGAAAGGCGTAAAAAAATTCTGAAATCAGTGCTACATGACTAGAGAAAACAAAGAAAATGAGCTGTGGTTTTCCATTTGCCAGGAACTTCAACACCCGTAGTTCACTTTTGATTTTGGCGCTGCCTCTCTAATGATCTGACTGTGTGCGGGAATACAAACAATTAGATCTGTTTTACAAAACCCCTGAAGCTGTCAAAAGTCTCCCAGATGACACAAAATGGCATGTTTTTTCTGTATCCAGCAGACTTCCTGACAGATAAACAGGGATAACTGGGTGCAGGAAACACAGAGAAATTGGTTGAAAATTAGTGAACCTATTCTTTAATGTTTACATTTTTTTTGTGCAGCTAGTTGTTGACTGATATGTTGTGCAATCACAAGTGTTTTCCCACGGTCTATTATTGTGATATGAACCATTTCAGATAACCCCACCCTTAAACAACATGTAAAAACAAAACAAACTGATTTGCTGCTTTATTTTACTGACAAGCAGACTCTTGAAAAGTCAAACTCAGGGCTTCAGACTTCCATGGTCGTAAATGTGACAAAAAAGAGCTCTTTGCAACAATTTAAAATCTAGTTGCCATCGGCAACAGTCTGGAAAACTTTGTGTGCCATTTTGCATGTGAATTTGCCAGATATCATTTCATGAGATGGCTTTAGTAATTTGTGGCTTTAAAGTGTTTCCTGCATGCAAAACTGTGATTTCAGATTCATGAACAGATGACTCTTATGAACCAGTTCTTTTCACTGAGTCATTCAAAATGATTCACGATACTCAAGCCTCAAACTCGCTTGCAGTTAACAGTTGGTTTCGGATTTACAGTGAATCGTTCACAGTAAGCTGTGCACTTAATCAGCTGAAGCGTTTCTGAGCAGCAGTCTTTATCGAGCAATAGTGTAAAAGCACTAGTGTAAACGTAGCCTTACATCTGTGGGGGTTGGACGGTTACACACTACAGCCTCACATGTGAGCCACGTCTCTGGCCATCAATGTAAACTAGCTATAGAGAGCAGACTGCTCTGTAAGCTTTCGAATCGCGGTTCTTTGATGTCAAACAGCGATCGATCTGCGCAGCGCCGCTTCAAGTCAAACACACCTAGTGTTTTCCTTGATAAACACCTTAGGTATCGAAATTTGGTACCGAACGACAAGACATTTTGTATCGAGGCAATTCGGTCGGTGGCTAAAAAGCATTAAACTCGATACCCAGCCCTACTACTAAGTAATTTTTTTTCCAGTCTAGAGTCCTGAAAGTGGAAAAACTTTACTGATCAGTCAAATGTTTAGCTACATGAGACTAAAATGCATAATATTGTCAAGTCTGGCATAGTGTCATTTGTCATTACTGCTTTTTCAAGGTTATTTCCTCTCTGTGCATCAGCTAGCATTTATTCATTCATTGGAAACATGATTATGAAATGTGATGAGCAGTTGGCCTGTGGGTCATCATTTGAAGACACTTAAACTATGACTGTGCAGCTTTAGCATCGATCTGCTCATACATTAATGTGCTTTTGAGAAGTTGGGATCATTGATTTTATCACTATGTGATACTTTCCCTTCAGATCATTTGTACCTGCATAGATGTATTTTGTGGAGGCAGATTCAAGCTCCGATTTGCTTTGCAGTTTCTCCTCTTTTCCTGTATTCCAATGCACAGGTGCTTTTTTGGGTTTTCTTTTTTGGGTTAGATCGATATCGAGTGGAAAAACAGCTGCCTGAGAGCCAAGTGCTCATTGTCACAAAGCAGCCATTGTTCAGTAACTCAAAGATTGAAACTAAGCAATCCTTTTTATTGGTTTAAGCTATTGTGCCCCAGTTTTCACCATTCGTCCTGTTTGGGCTGAAGGAGTACTGCCAAGTGGTTTTTTTCCTTAACTACAGTTTTGGGGGCATTACACTTGGTATTGTGCCTGTCTGGATTTGTCATTGAGCCCTAATGAAACGCGTCACTGAACAAAGGCTTGGAAAGTAACATATTGGAAATCTAATGCCATCCTTTCCCTGCTACTCTATTATAGTATTTCTAAATTAAGACCAGTTGGATTCATCTATTTCCTGTCTTGCCAAAATGACTAGTCATTCTAACTTTATCAAAAGTTATATGCCAAAATTAAACCCATGGACTTTTTATTTCTAGAACAGGTGTAGAACATTTAATCAGTCTAAGCAGGAGAAATGTAATCTCATTAAGAAAGACTTATGAGAACACGGCAAATTAATTTTATAGCAATACAGTGCAAAGATTGAAGGGAAGAAAATTTCAGCCAATGTTACAACCTAGGCCTGTGAAAAACGTGCCTGTGGTGACATTTCTGCTACACTGCATTGCTTTTTGGGCATTCAGTGAATGAAATGTCCAGTGAGTGTCACTAAAAGCGTGTATAGTTTTATCTGAATAGATAAATGTGAATCTGCCAATATTTGATTACGTTGGTTGTACGTATTGCGGCAGTTCTGAAATTAGATATCCAGTGAGTGGAGCTAAATGGTTAATGCATTTGAAAAAAAAATACTACCTAGTACTACACTAAACCGGTAGTGTTAAAGGTGCCATAGAATGCATTGATACAATATTTTAAATTGTTCTCTGATATCTACATAGAAGGTATGTGGCTTAGGTAAGGGCAAAAAATCTCCAGAAACTGTTTTACATGTCCATTTACAACCCTAGGATTTGGTTTCCATGATCTGCCATTTCCGCTATTGTCCTCGCTTGTTTCTTCACAATACCTGCAGAACTTCTGATGATTTGGCTGTGCAGGTCCGGTTGGCCTAGAACATGGGCGGTTTATGCAAATGTTGGGGGCGTACATATTAGTTGTCCCGACTGTAACGTCACAGTCGGTGTCATGTTCTGATTCGCCTATTTTTCAGTGGTCTTTTGCATGCACGAGATTTACATAAGAAGGAGGAAACAATGGTGTTTGAGGCTCACGGTATGTCATTTCCATGTACAGAACTGTTATTCAACTATGCCAAGGTAAATACAGTTTTCCATTCTATGGCACCTTTAACAAAAGCAGACTTAAGATAAAAATGCATTTTCTGAATCAACCATGCCAATTTAGCTTGCTTGTACAAGTCTGTGAGCTCTTTTATAATGACTTGTGTTTCATGAGACTCATACTCAAGCTCTCCACATCTCAAGTAAAGTGCTATACCGGGTGAGCTACTGAGCAATTTTACTATACGGCAGAAAAACCCTACCAAGATAGCTGCAAACATCAATATATTGACTTACATATCATGCACTATGGTAAAAGTGTTTTGAGGTCATAACATAGTATTGTGCAAGGAGCCATGTGAAATTAAGCATTTATTAAAGGTGCAATAGGTGATTGTCTTCAGAAACATTTTTTGTTACAGGTGAATGACGCATGATGTAGCTCAGCGGTTAATCCAGTCCTCGCGCCAGCTCGTTAAAAGAGAGCTACGTGCATGAACTGTGTTTCGATCGATATGATCCCTACACCGTGTTCATTGCGTAATCTGTCCCAGTAGTCACTATTGTTAATTTCAGATGGAAACTGCAATAAATTGTATAGGTATGCTTTTGGAGTTTTATAGAAATGTAGGTAGAGGCACATTTTCCAGTGAGCCTGGGTTGCTATTTTAATAGGCTGGCACAGTTGCTCAGAAGTAGCTACCAACCTGCTATGTGATCAGCCACAACCCTCTGGAACAGATAGTCCATCTAGAAATGGATTTCTTCAGCCTAGATTCTGTAAAGTACCATTTTTGATTGAAAAGAATTTCACCTCCAGAAACTGATGTTCTTATTATTCTCTCAGTGGAGTGAAGTGAGCCCACAGGGGCAGCATGTGAAAAAAGACAGCAGCTTTAAATTGCTCCCTATGATACTTCTGCAATCACGTTGTGTTAATTACACAGTGTTTGGCTTGTGGTGAAGAACACATTCCATCAAGTCTGTGTTTTTTTTTTTTTTTACCCTGACATTTTGGTGCCTGAAGCATTTCCACAAACTGAAATAACCCAGAATCTCACAGACCTTGAATCATTTCCTTTTCTTAAAATGGCTGCCTGGCCCTTTCACGTTCTGCCTGTGGGGCTTTATGGGTTGTGGTTAAATGACTTTTAAGAAATGTATATCCTTCACTGCTCGTTTGTGTGAAACATTTTAAGCTGACCTCCATTCTTCATATTTGAAGCTTTTCAGTTGCATTTCAGGACATTGCCTTACCAGATAATTCCTAATCCACTCTTTTTCATATTACCTAAAACATAAATGCTTCCTTCCAAATTAAATATTTTGAAGGTATCGTGGTATTGTTTCCTGCATCATAAGATAAATAATAATTATTATTATATTCTTATATTTGAATATATAATAGTAGTAATGGGGCCCAGTGTTGTTTTGGACCCATTTGACATTAATTTTATGGAAAAAACTAGTCAGGCATTTTTCGAAATATTGTCTTTGGTACACAAGATAACTGTATAGACCAGTAGAACAGTGAGGACATTTTTTGTGGGCGAGGCCTATCTGGTGGCAGAAAATGACAGTTTTAAAGTAGCAGTCTATGGAAGCCATGGAATAAAAAAATAAAAAAAGGTAATTTTGAGTTTATATTTCAAAATTCTGAATTCCGAGATTATATCTCACAATTCTGATAAGAAAAATCAACTTGTCATTCGCTCGTCATAAGTTTATTTCTCACCCTTCTGGCTTTTTTCCTCAAAATTTACAAACTCACAATTGTTGAGTTATAAAGTCAGAACTAGGAGATTTGCATCTGCATCTGAATTTGCATTTGCAAGAAAAAAAGTCAGAATTGTGAGATAAAATAAGTAAATGTTATGTAAAATGTTATAGGTTTAAATAGTATTTCATGCTGTAACTGTAGGGCTCGTACAATTATGTCCCCTATGAACTGCATATGTGAATATTATGTAGACCTATTGTTTAAATCAAATTTATGCTATAAAGGATTAGTTCACTTCCAGAATAAAAAAAATCCTAATAATTTACTCACCCCCATGTCATCCAAGATGTTCATGTCTTTCTTTATTCAGTCACAAAAAAAATGAAAAATGATGAATCTCCATTTATAATGGACTTCAATGGTGGCCAATGGGCTGAAGGTCCAAATTGCAGTTTCAGTGCAGCTTCAAAGGGCTCTACACGATCCCAGCCGAGGACTAAGGGTCTTATGTAGCGAAACAATCAGTCATTTTCTTAAAAAAATAAACATTTATATTAGGGTTGTGACGGTGAGGAAATTTTCCCACCGGTTAATCGACGTGTGACAACACCGGTAATACCGGTATCACGGCGGGGGCGTTCCCTCTTTTCCTCGCTTTCCTTCGCTTTTAAATAGCTTAATACAACGTCAAACTCACTTTAGCCTAACAAAACAAATAAAAAAACACCATGATATAGGGCAAGCAATGTGTAATATAAAATAACAAATAACTTACATAAAGTTAATTAGGTATACAAAACTGGAAATAAGTAAACATGTATAATATATAATATACTTTTTAACCACAGATCCTTATCTTGCACTAACTCGACTTCACGCATTACGTAGTCACGCTGGAAAGTTCACGCGTGACGTAGGCGGAAGTACCCGACCCAGTGTTTATGAAGCAAATGTGCAAAGAAAGTCAAATGCCAAAAAAAAAAACTTTTTGAACCGGAGTACACAGACGAAGAGCTAACCGCACGTGACCTTTCCAACGTGATTACGTAATGCGTGAATTTGCGGATGTGCATCGTGGAGCTAGTGCAAGATGTGCATTTGTGGTTAAAATGTATATACATTTTAATTTTTAAAATAAAATAACAGATTGTTTCGCTAGATAAGACCCTTAATCCTCAGCTGGGATCGTGTAGAGCCCTTTGAAGCTGCACTGAAACTGCAATTTGGACCTTCAGCCCATTGGCCATCATTGGAGTCCATTATATGGAGAAAAATCCTGGAATGTTTTCCTCAAAAACCTTCATTTCTTTGTGACTGAAGACAGAAAGACATGAACATCTTGGATGACATGGGGGTGAGTAAACTATCACGAAATTTTTATTCTGGAAGTGAACTACTCCTTTAAAAGTAGGGTAATCATAGCAGGTTTCATCCAGTCTGTCCATTTAAATGTCTGCATTTAGCTTCAAACGGCGTCTTTGACAACAGTATTCTATAAAAATGATTTGCATTCCAATTCTGACATCCAAAGGCACAACAATAAATTTTTTCTCTTATTCTATGAATTTTATCCGCTTCCCTCCACTTGTTACCAGTGTTTTTCTGCCACCACAATGCACGCGCAGCTGCAAGTGACGTAACTGTGACGTCTACTCCAAACTGGTCTATATGGTGCTTTGAATATAACAGGACACTGAATGCTGTACTTTTTGTAGGCATTATTAGCCTGCTTGAGGCAGAGATTCCACCATTAATACAAGCCATCATCTTATTTTTCAATCAGAATCATTGATTTTATTGGGCCCAGTTGTCTGTCATGGTCTTGGCAGTGATAACTTTTCTCAGAACATCTGTTTGAGTCATTTAAATGCAAAACCATTCAAGACCCAGGTGAAATGAGCCAGCAGCAGCCAAACGTATTATTACCCGCATTATTGCTAGAAAATTGAGGTAATTTCACACACAAAAGAAATGTAACGTTTCATTATATGCATTTCTTCCACCAATCATGTGGGTGATTTCTAAAGGGCTTTTGATATGTAGTGTAAATCTATCTCGTTCCAGGAAGTGTTTGTATTTTAGGAAGCTACACAACCTTGCATGTTGTACATATTGACAGACAGCTGACCGGTTGCACTCTAGTTCTGCTTTTTTTGCAATATTTAGAGATGATTATGCTTCAGGAGTGACTGAAGTTGTCAAGATGAGCTTCAGAATAAACTTATCACACAGCGCAAGCCCTGAGCCGTGTAATGTCTTACTCTTGTTCCCAGCCCTTGAATGAGAGCGCGCCACTCGAGAGGTCATGAATGGAGGGGCTGTGAATGTGTATAGGGAACAGACTTTTAGGCTATTGGCCCACCACTGTCCAGCCTGTGACGCACATCAAACCAGACGCACCTTGAGATGCCTTGGCCCACGGGCCCGCTAAATGGAGCTCTTTATTCTCGCTGGAGGAAAGGGGGCAGTGGCGGGGGGGATTTTTGTCCATGTGCTATCAAGGTCCAGAGTTTCTTATCCCCCTGCCTTTTGTCATCCCTCCCGAGGCTGCACTTACCACCACCACCCCCCGATCCTTAAGTGCCGCTCTTTGGGAAGCGAACACAAAGGGGTGTTAGTATTCATTTTGTTTGTTTGCTCTGGACCTGTCAGCCTGTCACACAAAGCAGGCCAGATCAGAGAGGGCTGCTCCGCTCTCAATGGAACCCGAGGGGGTCCGCCGAGGAGAACGGGAGGGGGACGTCTCTTCCCCAGCGTTGTTCCCACAGGGTAGGGTGGTCCGCTGCAGAAAAGGGGGGATAGCGGAGGGGGTGCGAGGGCAGGGCTGGGGTTTACTGGGGCAGAAAGGAGGGTGTAGGGTTGTTTCAAAGCCAAGGGAGCCGTGTGAGGATCATATCAATCACTCGCAGTTTTTGGAGGGAATAGTTATGAAAGAAAAGGGGAGTTTTGGGGGGCTTCGTCTCCCTGTTCCTGTCTCTGCTCTGTCCTTTCTCCTTAGTACATCTCCCTCTCCTCTCTCCCTCTCTCGGCCTCTTTGTGCCGAGGCCTTTCTGGACATCTGCCCGGACCTATACACAGGAAAAAATGAAACACTCAAGCCACCAGGCGTTTTGCCAAATAAAGGGCTGCAAAGAATTAGTCTGTGTGTGTGTGTGTTTGTGCACACATGAGTGTGTGTGTGTGTGTGAGAGAGAGAGAGAGAGAGAGAGGCAGGGTGTGTAGACAGAGAGATGTCAAGGGTTCTTTTATTCTCTACATTTGGTAGTTTATTTATTACATTTTTTTTTTTTTTTGAAGGCATCACGTTCTTTAGTTGAGCTCAGTTTGTAACCTAAAGTTCAGTTTCTAAAATTAATTAGAGGTCAGACGTAAATGTAACTTGTGTAATGTGCTCTGTCATTTAAAGATTTTGTTTAGTACTAAGATTTCATTCAAGGGGTGGGTATCGCAATCATAAGTCCCGCCCTCTAGATGCACGCTTGGAACTGCACGTGGACTAGCTAGATCAACTTGAAATATACAGTTTTTTAAATTCTATTAATGGGACTGTTTGTCAGATTTTGTTGCATTTTTATTGATTTTATTGAAATATATTGGCAAGCGAATAACATGAAATGAGATTTTGAAAATTTCCCCTTTAAGTTGTTTTATGAGTGTTGGTCATTGGTAATTGTGCTGCTCATTTCCCAATATTTTACATCATCTAATGATTACTTGGAAGTTAATCTTTTAAAATACTAATAATTCTACCGTTAAATGCGATTTTAAGCAAATCTCAAAATGAATATTCATTTTTTTACACTGTACATTTAAAATGTTGAAAGTCACTTGTAGCATTTAAAAGGATTGAGTTTTAGTTTGTAGTGCTTTATTCTTATTTATTTAGATAAATTATCTTAGAATAACATAAAACTTGACTTATCCGTATTGGCCAGAATATCATTGCATCCCTAGTATTAGTAGATGCTTCCTGATACAATACAGATTGTAATACATTCAGCACAATTCAGTGTATATCATAAATAATATGCACACATATAATAAGAATCTAAAGTATTAATGCAATATTGTGAGAAAAAGATAAAGAATCGTATTTGCAAGAGTCAATTAAAAATGAATGAGCAATGATCTTGCTTTGTTTAAGGAGGTTCCTGTTTGTCATATGTATATTTTCATTAGCACATGCTGATCATCAAAACTAAGCATTTTAATCTGTCTTTCTGCATGGCTAGAGCTGGTGATTTACTATCTGTCTTGCTAATGGTGTGTAGTCTGGTTGTATCTGATCAGGCAGGTGAGCGGTGGCCATCCATACTGATCAAGAACCTTTCACATACCCAGATTAAATGCTTACTCCCGTCAGCAGAAAACATCCAGTTCAAATTTGCATAAATGTCCACTTACAGTGAAAGTCCAGGTTTTGAGTTGTAGATAATGGAAGTGAGCGAGGTATGGTTTTCATCAGGCCTTTGCTCCTCACTCTCCCCCCATACTTGTACCGCCGCACCACTCTCTCATTCCTGCGGTGCATTCCACAAACACTAGAAATGCCAAATGGAGGAATTCTTCATCTGGATAAGGGGATTTAGTGAAGTGATCTATTGTAAACAGTCGTGAGACTGATTGATTTTCTGAAAGCACTGGGGTGATGACATAATGACCTCTGGCTATATGCGACAAAGTGCGTCAACTACATGATATTGAAATACATCAAAATGTAAGGTTGCAGTGCACTTACTGCAGCTCATACTTTGGTTTAGGAGGTTTTTAAAACCCCTCATCCGGAGTTTTAAACTTCATAAGCTGTCATGAATCGTGGTTTGTTGAGGAGATGTGTTATTTCATAAATTTGGGGTCAATAAGATTATTTTTATTTTTGAAGGAAGTTAATACTTTTATTCAACAAGGATGCATTAAATACAGACATTAATAATTTTACAAAAGATTTCAGTTCCAAATAGGTGCTGTTCTTTTGAACTTAGGATTCTTCAAAAAAACTAAAAATAAAAGTATCACAGTTATAAGCAGCACAACTGTTTTTAACATTGATAATAAGAAATGTTTCTTGAGCATCAAATCAGCATATTAGAATGATTTCTGAAAGATCATGTGCACTGAAGACTTGAGTAATGACTGATGAAAATGCAGCTTCATCTCATAGGAATAAATTGCATCTTATACAGTATATTAAAATATAAAACCGTTATTTGAAATTGTAATAATATTCCGCAATATTAATATTTTTACTGTACTTGATCAAATAAATGCAGGCTTGGTGAACATGAGACTTCTTTCATAAAAATAAATAAAATCTTATCAACCCCAAAATGATTTTTGAACACTACTTTTGTAAGAGCATAACACTAACAACCACGCTGTACCATCTAGCATCATGGCAGTGTTTTGTACAGACAGGCTCCACTCACATTTCTACGAAAAAATATACAAATTTTTGCAGATTTGCATTAAATGCATCACACTAAAGCAGGTCTAAAAATGTAAAAAAAACTTCATATGTATAAACCATTGAGCATTAAAGCTTAGGTGTAATTAATTTGCCTTGTTATTGTGAAGCTCAATTCTTTAACTTTAGCAGTAAACAAACATCGTTTATGCCACATATGGAGGCTAGTCATAAACCCTGAAGAGGAGAGTTTCAGACTAAACGCAGCTGTGGAAAGACATTAGTCACGGAGCTGTATGATTCCTGCTAATGACCCCTGCTGACTGCTCTCATTAGTGCAGGTGGAGGATACTTCATTTTACTGACACCCTGCTCACCGTGTTGCCTCATTTTTTTAAAGAAGGGACTAAAAACCCCTTTCTGTCTGTAAATATTTTGATTTCAATTAACAGTTTCTGTAGGACCAGTGAATCTGCACATTTTTTGCAGGCGATGGAAGACGTTGTGCAATAGAGCAGTTAGGACTTTCGAGCCAGCACACTCTGCTACTTAATAAATCCATTGGTAAACGTCTGTGTATTGTGAGTCTATTTGTCATTGTGACTCTGCCCTTCTCCGCACCTTGGCCATAAACCAGTAAGGCAGCACTCAGTGGATTTCTTATTATCACTTGAGCTGCTGTTAAGAGTGGATTGGCTTCGAAAGCAACCATTAAACGACACAGATGTTTCTAGAATCGGAGCGTCTTCAGTTGTTGGCATCTGACACATGGCAGGATGGCATCAGAATGCCGCTACATCCTATTATCCTCTATTCAGCCTCTGAACCACCACAAACGTTTCATTATCCATTCACGAATTCATGCGGCATCTCAGCTACAAACTGGGCGCTCTGTTTAGTTTGTGCCAGATGCATTGTTAAGGAGCTTAACGTATCCGTTGACGTTTCATAATGGGCCTCAGAATGAGCCCATTTTTTCCTCTCGTTCTTTGCCCGTTAACAGCCATCATCCAGGTGGGTCTTCTTTGAAGATGGAGGAACTTGCACATATTGTGACGAGTGAAAAATACCGATCGTTGCTATGGTGGCAACCGATAGACACGCTCGGGGAGGAGGGTGGTCGGGATACTTACTTTTATTATCTCTCCAGCGACGCTGGCAGTTTTATCTCTTATACGTTAGTGGCAGATTGAGCGCTCTGCCGTTGCTGCCTACGGTCTGTTAATCAGTCAGTTCAAGCAGGGCGAATGAGTTCAGAGGGCCTGGTGGGACTGCTCATAATTAATTATTCCCCACACCAACAAACACACAGTGTGACTGGAACTTTAAAGCCAGTTGCGGTGATTACGGAGGCTAATAGTATTAAAAGCCAAATTAAGAGATGAGAGAGTACTGCAGTGTAGCCAATGAGAAAGAAGGGCTCGTTTGTGTTTGACCCTCTCCTCCAATCAATCTAATTCATCACTGAAAGCATTAGACTGAGAGAGTGCGAAATTGAAATGGCTGCTAATTGTTTCATTTGTCAAATAGCTCATTGTCATGCTAATTCTGATATATTAGCAAAGAGTGATGGTGGCGTAAACCAAAAGTTAAACGTAAACCATTCCTCACCTGCTAATGAGAAGTGTCGAAAGTTGAGTTAAATGGTGCAGTTGCTGCAGTTTATTTTTTTTCAGAAAGCAGTAGATCGGCAGTTGAACCTAATGTATGCTTGTTTTCAAATATTATGTACAGTGAAATTAATGTATTATAGCCCTGACTGTATCTTAACTATACCATGTGACCTTAAAGTCACATGTGGCCTATTTATTTTTGAATGCATGTTCCTGTGCTGTATGTGAATGATTCATGAAAAAATTTCTTCATTGTCTTTATTCAAAGTCAAATAACTTCCTTTCAAACTACTTTTCTGTTGACATCACAGGCATTGTGGGCTAATGGATAAACTTTAGCCAATAACCAAATGGCTGTTTAGGCATTGTTTTAGCAGACTCTAGTATATAACGTTGGATAAAAGCACTTTTTTTTCTCATTGAATTCTTGCTTTCATTCTGTTGGCAAGGCTTCAGAATTTAAATTTTTACTATTTTTTTACCAGATGGTGGCATTTTCTCAGGTTTGGCCTATAAAGCAAATACTCACTTTTTCCTGTTTTCTGCTTTTGCTGTATTATAGGTCCAATTGGATAAATTATGCAGCTATAATTGTGTGCTTGTGTTGGTATGGATGTCAGAGTGTGGTTTGTACTGTATGTCTGTACTAAAAAATTGTGTATGTGTCTGTGCACCTGTAATGTTTGAGAGAGAGAAATTACACTGTACTGCGAATCACAAATCCCACTGCCGAGTACACCAACAAAATATAACTAAAAACAAAATCTTATTAAAAGATTATTTTTTGAGATATCAACATCAAATTTGGAACACAACTTATTTAGATTTAGTGCTTTGATTTTCTAGCAATTTATGAGTTCAGCATTGTGACGAGTGGGGCGTGGGCTGAGAGCCGTGGGAACGGAGCGAGGCCGGTGGAGTAAATGCTAATGCACGACACCTGCGCCACTCACCGGTCTCGACCCCGCCCCTCTCGTCACAAGCATGTTTTATAAAATATAAATCTTATGTAAAAAATGTGCTCATAAATCGTTTTCATAAATTAAATATAACTTTTTTTTTCACTTTTTTAAAACTTTGTTACTTCAACAATAATCTGACAAGGGTCTTATTTAAAATGAGACCTTAATGAAACGTAAGTCTGTACTTCCAAGCTTCAAATGTTTATGACAATTATTTGACAATCGACATTTGTGTCCTCTAAGGACCTCAGAGTAACTTTTGTAAGTTGACGCACAAGGGTTAATTCAGAAATATATGTGACCCTGGACAACAAAACCAGTCTTAAGTCGCTGGGGTATATTTGTAGCAATAGCCAAAAATACATTGTATGGGTCAAAATTATTGATTTTTCTTTTATGCCAAAAATCATTAGGATATTAAGTAAAGATCATGTTCCATGAAGATATTTTGTAAATTTCCTACTGTGAATATATTAAAACTTAATTTTTGATTAGTAATATGCATTTGCTAAGAACTTCATTTGGACAACTTTAAAGGCGATTTTCTCAATATTTAGATTTTTTTTGCACCCTCAGATTCCAGATTTTCAAATAGTTGTATCTCTGCCAAATATTGCCCTATCCTAACAAACCATACATCAATGGAAAGCGTATTTATTCAGCTTTCATATGATGTATAAATCTCAATTTTGAAAAATTTACCCTTATGACTGGTTTTGTGGTCCAGGGTCACATATATATCATTATGGAAGTAGAATGAATTGCATGTTACTAACATTTATTTGACATTAATGTTCATGGTACACTTAGCCTAAGCACCAGTAATTTGCATGTTATTATATATCTTTAACAAATTCAAGCCTCAGCAAATTATACTTCAAGTGGAAGCAATATGTGCCCATATGGAGACAGTGAGGGAAAAGCCACTGTAACTTTATACAGGCTGCTTGTATAAAGTGTATGTCATGTCATAAAGATATTTGATCTGTTGATATATCATGAGACTTAATTAAAATTTCTATTACAATTATGAATCTTTTATGAAGCACTTAAAACACTCTTGATAACATTATTAAATCTTTTAGATTTGTGACAAGCAGTTAAATACATGGTTTCAGAATCTAGGATTATCAGACAGTTCCACTATATTGACTTTCCTACTTGATTGAACTGTCAAACTAGTGGACATTTTGCCTGTCCTAGGATGGATTTAAAGTTGCCTCAAGTCCTGTAACTAGAGCTAGATTTTCCAGATCAGGTGATTGACACTCTATCCAGGTGTGTGCTGTCCTCAACCGGGTGTCACATTACCCAAGGCCACCGCGGCATGAGGGCCTTCTACCAAGTCAGAGCTGGCTTTCACTAACCAATTCAGAAAGTGTTACTGAGACCTGTTACAAAGACTGTAATTTGACCAATTAGCCCTGTGGCTAGCACACTGCCATTTGGTCAGAAATCAAAGCTGACCTGCTGTCATGTTAATCAAACTATAAAAGCTTGTGGGATTGCAGGGATGACATGAACGAAAGAAATGACCCCTCACAGTATTGCATTTGTGCTGTGCTGGTTGCGATTTGTGTAGCAGCTCTGCTTCTACAAGCTGTTTTGAGTGTTATTGCATCGTTTGTCAACGTTTGGAAGTGTCTGAACTTCCAGAGTCACGCCAAGCTGTGTTGATCCAGCATCAGACTCATGGACTGCTCATCTGTCAGTCTGAAAGGCATACAGTGAGCTCTTGCACCAGGACAGGCAGGATTTAGTGGAGGGTAGAACGAGTTTGGCCGGGTATCAGTCGGGCAAAGTTGCATGTTTGGCCTGCTGCGTTTCTGTCTATTTTCGGTGGCTCTGACTCCCAGTATCCCATGGTTACCAAACACACAAGAGGCCAATGAGGTTTTGGCTGGCCAATTACCATGGCGGTGATGGAGGGGGAAAAAATGAAGAGAACAACAAGAGCTAGCAAAAACATGGAAGGGGAAAACGGGGGTATCAAGGGCACTGTGAGGATGCCAAACCTAGCTTATTATCATGCAAGGGACTCTGTAATCTCGGCTGCCTTCTCCCTGTCTGTTTATCTGGTCTGAGACCGACTCGTCTCCTGCAGTTCTGGGCTTTGAGTGCAATGGTGTCCGCCAGGATTTGATGCCTACTGCGCCAGACTGCTCAGTGGCCCTGCCAGAACTGCTGCTCTGTTTAAAACAGATAGGAAGTGCTCATTAGAGGGCTCATAAGTCATTTATGACTGCAGAGATTTTTATTATTTGGTGAGGGACTCACCATCAACACATTGACACAATATGCTGTGGTGTATTTACACCAAGCAATGGCATATTTGTAACGTAAAACTGCTGCGCACTGTCTCCAGCTTCATTCTTCTCTTCTTCTGATTGTAATTCATTTGAATTGTATGTTTGACACTTGTTATTTAAAAAGGAACTCTATTTACATGTCTCATTCATGTCAGATTACAAATTAGAAGTTATCCAGGTGAAAGGAATGGAATATGACAGGCAAATGATAAAGATGACAGTTCCTGGTTTTAAGAAAGCTCTTTCCTGTCGCTGTCTTAGACGGATATTGAGTTTCTCAGAGAGTTTGTAGAAAAGCTTTGACATCCTCAATGCCGAGGTTACACCATATCCCCCAGATATTGTTTTGGAGATGGGGGGGGGAGAGATATAATGCCATTTAGGCAAATTAAAGGGCGGCCAGGAGACTTGGCATTCAACAGCGGAGACTGTATCCTGTGGGCCGGGGGAGACCGCAAATTCCTCATAGGATTACAGGATTAGGAATCTGAAAGGTGATGCAGTTTCTCACAGATGGGGGAAATAAAAAGGACAAGGCTGGCAGAGGAGCGATCCCTCATTAATGTCTGCTTCCCGTTAATTAAAAACTACTGATTGAATGATATCGGAGAGGATTAGGCTGAGGGGTGACTCCTGAAACACGCACACATGCAAGTCTTCCCAAAGCATGCTGGGATGTCTTAGGTGAGGGCTGTGCATGGCAGATAAAAGTCTTGCCTGCCTGGCTCTTTCAAGAGCTGGTGAGAAGTTAAGTGATGCATTCCTCTTGGCTGATTAGAGGAGGAACAAAAAAGTGCTTCCAAATAGTGTGAGAGGTTGGCAGGTCACCATTATAAGGTTTGCCAATGGACTGCATAATTGTCTGTGGTCATTTAAGATAGCTCCTGTGGTTCTCGAATTAGTTTTAAGAGCAATACATTAAAAAGACAAAACTAAAGTTCTCCTTCTGCCAGATACATCTTTGTTGTGTGTGTGTGTGTTTTTTGTTGCATTTTTGGCACTATTATTCATAAAACAGTGGAGAACAGTGAAATTAGGGGGTGATGAGAGAGAAACAGGATTTGGAAATGTTACAAGCCAGTTCTGAGCTCCCATTGCCAGGCCCAGTAGGTCAGAGCTTATGCACTAGGTAACATGCATTGACACATCAGAACACCTTAGAAACCGCTTACCGCTGTCCTGAAAACGACCCACAACACCCATGCACCATGGTGGCAAGTTAACACAATGAGAAGTACCTCACATTTTCGTCAAAATGTAAAAAATGTATTTGGCTTTGATTACAAGATTTTTAAAAATTAGTTAAGTCATTAGTTTAATCGTACCTAAAGTGACTAAAATTTTTTGTAATAATTTTTAAGTCTAATGTGCTTTCTCTCTGTGGTATATAGTTCAGCTCAATTCATCTCACTTTCACTGTTGTTTGGAGACAGATCTTTCATCACTCCAGGATGTCATCTTTCAAGGGCACTTACATAAACTCTTCTAAACTATTTTCCCACATTTGTCTTTCCATGCATTTCTTTGGTTTATGTAAGAAATCCTTTCATTCGCTATGCTCTGACCCAAACAAACCAAACTCCAAGAGACTAAATTGTCTTCTACTGATGTAATCAAATGTGTGAGTGCCAAAGTAACAACTTATTCCTACAACTTTCTTTAAAGCTCTTTAAACATTTAAATACTCTTTTTACAGTGGTTCTCAGCAGATTTTTCCTCTTCTATTTTTATGCAGTAACATAAATAGGTACATGTAGTATTTTCTAAAGGTACATTTTGAATTTGGTCTCTTTCCTGTTGTGAGCCTGTTGAAAACACTGGGACCCCAGATGTAAACTAATCTGAAACCGCAGCATAGACTGTCTTAGCCTCAGCTGCAGGGCTCTGAAATGGAAGTTGACCTGCTGAAAAACAAAACTGTGGTTAAACTTCATTACCGCCTGTAGCTGTTGGCTTTGAAAACAGGATGGCTTTACAGAACATATCCTAGTATCAAGTGCTGATCTTGCAATACGTTATTTCTAACAGACCAAACCACAAGTCTCAAAGGCTTGCACAATGATGCACAGTATTATAAGCTTTCAGTAGGTGTGGCCCACAAGCTGAGAACTTGGCAGCTAAACAGTAGTTTGTTATCAGTAACAACATGTAGGTTCCTAGTTATAGTTTTTTATATGGGGTGTGATTGTTTCTCTGTCAAGTTACCTAGTGTAAGAATATGATGAGCATGTGTAGGTTTACTCTTCAAATGTTTCTTAGTATGAGCTGGACATAATGTTGGTTCGTTTTCTAAATTATTTATTTTGTCTTTCATTTTCAGACCTACAAGAGGCCTTATAAACTTATGGATAAAACTGACAATGTGATGATGGATAACGCAAAACCAAAGCATGAGTCTAAAAGCAGTGACATTCACCACCTTGACTGGACAAAGCCGTTGGATACTGTTAAAAAAGCAGTGTCCCGAGAACAGCATGGGACAGAACCAGAATTAAAAAGAGAATCAGCGTGCACCAACAAGAGCCCTTTGTCAGAGCCCAACACCCCATTCTCAAAATCGCAAGTTAAAAAGGTCACAGACAGTTCATCTGGAAGTCTCTTTGCTTCTGCCATGTCTTCCCCAAGCACTGACTCACTAGCATCATCTCCAGTTGATACAGTAATGAGTCCCCCAGCTGACTCAAGTCTGTTCTCTTTTAGTAAAGACAGAGGTTTGCTGGAAGTCACTGAGCAAGTTTTTGGGAACATCAAACGTAAATATGGAAGGAAAGACCCAATGAAGGCCTCGACCACGCATAATTTAGGCCTTCAGTGGGCCAAAAAGATGGACAGAGATACTGAAAACCAAGATAATGCTAAGGTGAAACAACCATACAACACTGATAAAAGTGAATTTGAGACAGAGGAGCCTGAGAAGTCGAGCAGTAGGCAGGATGATGAGAATAAGACAACATCAAGCTGTGGCACTCATCATGCAGATGAATCTAGGAGTAAAAAGCGAAGAAACAGAAAAGTAGGTGACGATAACAACTTGTTATCTGATGCACAAACCACACAGCAAGCTGAGAAGACTGATAAAACTGACCAAGGGAGCACAAAACCTAAAATTACAAAGAAAATAGAATTCAGTGCACCAAAACAATTTGGTGTAAAGTTACAGGAGATTGAGGAAGACAGTGCTGAGACAGTGACTGATGATGTTGAGATGTTTCAGAATAGACCGAGGAAAACACCAGCTGGGAGACAAAGATCAGTGATTGATGCCGACAAGCAAACAGAGGGTAGGCAATCAAAGTTCAAGGACAGGTGGTCTTATTTAAAGTCCCAGAACTCCTCTCCTCATAAAGACTTTAATCAATCTCTGTCCATCGAAGAGCCACCCTCTGCCTTCCCTATTACCCCATCCAGCCCACTCTACACAAACACAAACAGTTTGACAGTCATTACCCCAGTGAAGAAGAAACGTGGCCGGCCCAAAAAACAGCCGTTACTTACTGTGGAGACAATTCACGAAGGAACTGCAACAAGCCCTATTAGCCCTATTGCCCAAAATTCATCCAGCACTTCAAAAAGGAGAAAGAAGCATAACATGTCGAAATTGGTGCAGTTGGCCTTCAACAAATCCCCTCCGGCACAGCAGTTAAAACTCAAGAAATCAGGTCAAGAAGGTGTCCTTAAAAAGAGGGCACCTAAGAAAATGAAACTGGTCAAGATGCAAAGCATTTTGAATGAACTTTTGACCACTTCTAGTCCTGGCAATCTTGCCTTGAAGTCCAGTGTTCCGGTTTCAAATGCCATGTCGACTGTGGCATCGACAATCGAGGCCCGTTTTGGCAAGCAAATCAATGTCAGCAAGCGTGGGACTATTTACATAGGCAAAAAGCGGGGAAGGAAGCCCAGAATTAATCTTCATACCCAGCAAAATGAGCACAAAGCCAGTGATAAGCACCCGTTGCCTATTTCTAGTCCATTTGAGAACCCACTAGTGCCTTCTAACATATCATCCACTACCGGAATGCCTTCTCCCAGGGTCATGCATTCCCTTTCTTCTCCCTCTGCAGCAGGTGGGACGGCTCACCCTGCCACCACGGATACCAGCCAGCATGACCTGAAGACAATGCCAAATCTACAACCTATCAGTGCATTGCCCACGAAAATGTACAAGGGCTTGCTTAGTAGTAACTGGAAGCTGTCTCCCCCAAGACTAATGGCCAACTCACCATCCCACCTGTCCGAAGTGGCTTCCATTAAAGAAGTCACCCTATCTCCAGTTAGTGAGTCCCACAGTGAAGAGACAATCCCTAGCGATAGTGGAATAGGCACCGACAACAACAGCACATCAGACCAGACCGAGAAAGGCCCGGCATCCCGCCGGAGATACTCATTTGATCTTTGCAGTTTTGATGCCACTGAGACCGCTGTTTTAGAGGCAAAAAGCAAAGCAGCGAGGGGGCACTTCCAGAAGTGTGTGACTGGAGTCGCTGTGGAAAATTTCTTTGCTCAGGAGAGCCTGAAGAAGCAAAAACATCGGAGGAAACGCAAGGCCCTCCAGAACCGGGACGACCTGCAGTTTATGGCTGACCTCGAGGAGCTGGTTAGCAAATTCCAGTTATTCCGAATCTCCCACCGCAGCTACAAGTTCTACCATGAGAATTCCTATCCCAGCATCTTCCGGCTCAACTTTGACCAATACTATCCTATGCCATACTATCCCTACGACCCTGTGCACTATCTTCGCAGGAGCTCTGATAAGTCAAAGAGGAGGCGTGGTCGGCCAGCCAAGTCAAACGAGCCAATATCAAAGATGCCTTTCATTCAAGGGTTTGGCTGCACAGTGCCCGGTGGCAATTACTATGCACCCTACGCGATGCCTTACACATCCATGCCTCTTGCCACAAGTATGGTAAACATGGGCTATTACAGTCAGTACCCTTCACCCTTGTACTTATCTCATGCTCTTGGACCTTCAGCCTCTCCATTCATGAGGCCACCAGTCCCTCCACCAAAGTTCCACCCTGGTGCGTCCTCTAGTCTCGCTGCTCCTAGCAGACATCGAGCGAAGAATATGCCACATGAGATGCCTTCATCTAGAATGAGTGACTCCCATCACCCTTCAAGCAGCTGTTTGGGAAGCGTCTGTCTCCACAAACGCAAGCACAAACATAAGTACAAACATAAAGAGGATCAGTACATCCCACAGAGGGAGAACCTCTGTGGGCTCTTCAGTGGAACCCAGAGTCCTGCCTTCCTCAACCTCTTGAATGAGAGACTTGAGAAGAACTCTCTGTCCAAACTGAAGGACAAGCAAAGAGGCAAGCAAGGCACAGATGCTTCGCCAGAAACTTCCAGGAACTACTTTGAAGTAGACACACTCTCATCATTGTCCTTATCTGACTCTCAGCATTGCAAACGCACTCGAGGAGAGACACTGAACAACTTCCTGAACATCTGCACCAGACAACCACACGAGCGCCTGCGAGCAAGCCAGGACCATTCGCTGGACTCATTCAAGGGGCAGCACTTAGGGGATGATGATTCTAGTGTTCACATCAGGAGGCATTGCTTGGAGGACTTTGCAGCATACAGAGAAGGAAGCATGGTGTCTTTCCAAGGAGGCAGAGAAGAGAGGGCCGAGCAGATGTACCAGTGCTCCAACACGGCTGTAGCAGGTAAAAATATATATGTCTCCATGAAATGCATACAGACAATGCAAGATCCATACAAGATATTGATTCGCTTATTTTTTGTTATAAATGAACATTATGAACATGAACATTTGGTTTACCAAGCTGTGATTAGTTGGATGCAAGTGAAATTATGTTCGGCTATTAAATACAAAATGTAGAGAAACAAATGTGCTTTCTGAACACTTCGTATTCTGTTTTCAGTACATCTGGCAAGCAAAGTGTAATGCATGGATGGAGACAACTATAATTCACAAATTTCTCTTTCCTCCCTTTTCGCCCCTGCCTGCCAGTGTTTTTTTCTTAGAGATATATTATTCACACGTTTTGATTTATATTCTACAGACATGCAATAAAAAAACCTTGCCTCTTGTTAAAAGAGCTGGAGAGAAGCCAGAGGTTTAATGAATCCAGTCTACTCCACTGAAGGGGAATTGCAAGCCCTAGGCACAGTTAGATTACATTTTCACTCCTCTAGGGGAACTATGAGGATGACTCACAATTCTGCCTGCTACCACCCACCTCCATGAATTAACTCAATGCTTCAAAGAACTAGTTTGTTGTACTTAAACAGAGAAATATGACATCCCACCTAAGTGTACATCTGTGTTGATTTCAAAGAACAGATTTAGATAAGCATGTTTTGACAGAACTGTTTTTTTATGGCAGTCACATTTTTTGCCAGTGGCATTATAGCTAGCCTGCAATAAATTGCAGCAAAATGGGGTTTTTATATGCTCAAATTTGCATTTAAGGTCACATCTAATTTACAATTAATTAGTTCTATTTGCTACGGATTCATGGCATGATGACAGCACCTTTTTTTATAATTAGGCTATTAATCATTGTGATGGGAGTGTCTAGTTTGGAGCAGATGTTTTTCCATAAAAACATTATATTTTGTTGCCTAACTTAACTATGTCCCAATTAAAGATAGATAGATAGATAGATAGATAGTAATATATTACATGATATTTTAACAATTAATTGTGTGGGTTCTCATAGGTACATTCCACAAAGAATAAGGTGATGTAAAATGCTAAATAAATGTCTTCATTAGAAATATCACCCTTTGACAGGCTCTTGAAAGTAATTCATCATACATCAGTGAGCACATATGGTATGGATTGAAATTCTGACGGGGCTCTCAATGTACAGATCAACTCTCTAAACCCTCTTTATGTAAGGCAGGCTTTAATGTAAAACTTAATGCCACTCATTTGCTAGCACAGGAATTACACAAAGGATTTGCCTTTGATCGTACTGGTATAGCGTTTCATCTTTCTTTACACTGCACTTAAGACTCCAGCAAGCAAGAAAACCCCTATTAAAACCATTACTAATGACGAGTTTTCAATCAGGTCTGCACCCACATTTGCTTAAGGATTTTGTGTATTAAATGAGTAGCTTGCCTTGACAGTCGACTAGAGAATTTGCAGGAACAAAAAAATGTGATCTTACACCACTGTATTTTTTTTGTAAATCGCTTACCTTTGAACTGTGGAATTCGGTTGCCATGGCAACAGGAAGTAGGCCTCCACTACTGTGTAGAGCGGAGCTGTGGGGACCGTGGCAAGGCAAGTCCATAAATTGCTGCCTCTAATGAAAACATTGTGCACAGGATGCAGGTAGAGGTTTCAGGGAATAAATGAGTTGTCACACTCCCTTTGAAAATGAATGTCTCTGTCCAATGATTTGTTGGCACTTGGGAAGACTCTGCAAGTTTCCCAGTGATAAACTGAGGCCAGAGAGGGAAGGGCTCATGTTTAGTCAGGCACACATTTTACTTTATTGAAACCAAATGGGCTGAAGGAGCCCATGCACAGCTGGTTATAGTGACCCATGCACTTTTTAAAAAAATTTTTTTTAGCTTGCATTCAAAATAGCCCTGGCGAGCTTCAATTGAATTATATTATTAAAATTGATCAATATAGAAATGCATCGTTTAGGAAGTGTGGTTGCTATTTTATTTAACAATGCACTTAAATGCTAAATTAGATATTTGAGGATGGATTTTGAATTATTATGGAGCATATCCTGTTTTGGGGTTTGCACAGGTGCACTCTTAAGACAGTCTTAAGAGAAACCTGGAAATGCATAGAACGCCACTGATCTCAAACATCTTCCACAATTACAGCTCTTGTTTGTTTTCATGGAAACCTACCAGATGGAGTGGCAATCAACAAGAAAAGAGAAAAAGAGACCTCTCCAGAGATATGAAAGACGTGCAGGAGAGATCTTAGATGTGGAACACACATTTTAGGCACTTTTAGGCTGTCTGAACTCATTTCAAACAAGGCTGCCAGAAACCCAGCATTTCCTTTGGTCTGGGCTTCCTTCCAAAGCTCCAACGTGAAGTGTAGAGGCAGTAAATTAATCACAAATGTATCTGAGGCCTCATGGTGTATTACTCACATTTACAGATGCATCTATTCATTGTGAATGTGAACGCTGACTATATTTACTGATAGACTGATAAGTGGGAGGTTCCTGATTATGTGCATGGATGCAGTTATCCACATGTCAAGTGTTAAGTGAGCTGTTGCTTCACAATCTTCTCCCCTTGTGGGGCATTTTTCACATGTTCGCTTATTAACGCTTCGCTCTGTTAGACTGACAGCCGATAATGATAAACTGCATGACTCAACAAGCTTGGCTGTATCAATTGCTATCAGATCTGTATATACAAGAATATTTATACACCAGCTAATACAAATTAGAGTGTTGACACATTGGATTGTCACATCATTAAGCACAGAAGAAAGTTTGTCTCTCTCGGTCTGGCTGCATACGTCATGACTCACTCTCGGGTCTTGAGTTTACTTTAGAAATATCACTGCTTCAGCTAGCGAGATGATGTGCGAATCAATTATATTATAACAAACGACTTGCCAAATGTTTACCAGGCTGGCTTAGCACATTTTTCACAATCAGTGTCTCATTTTAGCTAGAGATGGGAACCATAAAGAATTTCATTATTTCAGTTCCGATTCCTCTTTAATGATTCCAGTTCCTTAATAGTTCCATTAATGATTCTTTTAGTACTTTTAGGGACTAAATATTTGGAACAAGAAATGCAATTCTGTTGCCAAATAATGAGATAATTGTAATAATAAATTATTTTTAAAAAAGGTTCTTGCAAAAGGACTTTTAATGGCTTTTTAAATATCTTTTTAAAAGACAGGCGGTATTAATGAAGTCCAATAACTGTCCTTAACTACATATTGAAGAATACTACACACATACTGACAAAAACATACAAAATGATGTATCTATAACGACACACTGTCAAATGAACAACCAATTACAGATTAAAATCTAACAGGTAGTTGTAAAAGCTGTATGTGTTTGATTCTTTAAATAGTCATTCATTAGAGCCATTTATTTGGGAGTCACAACTGTGCTGTATATTTTGTGCGGTATTAGCAATGTTGCTGTGTCATTGAATAAGAAATGCAGGAAACTTGAGTATTTTATTTTGTTGTTCCAGAAGCAAAAACCGTTAAGGAAACCAAACTTTCAGTCATTCAGCTCTAATATCGTTTTTCAAAACAGAACTGGTTCTGAATAAGCGTTAGCTTGTCTTTCTCATTGATTTCTTTTGTCCATTCCTCACCAGACCCCAGTTCCTACAAGAGGAGGCACAAGCGCAAAGAAGTGGAGGAGATCCAGTGTGACGTGCAAAAAATGTGTGCCTTCTCCAAGATCCTCACCACCAAGAAGAACCTGGATCACGTCAACAAGATTCTGAAAGTCAAGAGGCTTCAGAGGCAAGCCAAGACAGGGAATAACATGGTGAAGAGACGCAGAGGGAGGCCGAGGAAGCAGCCGCTTTCTCTCGAGGAGGGATTGCTGGGTCAGATGCCAGTTCTAGAGAAGTGTGTGGATCTTCCTGGGAAGAAGAACCTTCACACTGGTCTGGTTCCTGCTCAGCTTGAGTTCTCCAATCACGACTCCATCACAGATGCCATTGAGTCAGTGGTACACATGGCCAGATCCCAAACCAACACGCTGTCCACGCAAGGATGCAAGCACTGGTACAAAGTTCAGCCGGAGCTCCAAATCGAGCGCCCAAACCGCAAAGGAAGAGGGAACAAGAGAAAAGAAGCTACTCTCACCTCACATTAGAGAAGTCATGACAGTGCACTGTGAGTTAGCCTTGTGCTTGGGTCTTTGTATCGTTTTTTTCAGTTTGTTTTGATCTGAATTCTACTGACACATTTTGATGGGCATTCGCTGAGAATTTGGATCATGGTTGTGGTCTAAAAAGCTCCGCTTTCGGTTTGTACGATTCTGTCGCATACTTTTTTATTGGTCTCAAGGAGACAAACTAAACTTTTACTCTCCCAAAGCCCATAACCATGAGGATGTTGAAACTATGGCTGTAGCCATAATCTACCAGCACATGTAAATGGACTTCAATGACAGTACTGTGCACTTTTTTTCTTTCTCGTTTTTCGTTTCACTCAAGCACAAAGCACAGATCTTCTGGCAAAGGTTGATTTCGAACAACAGGTCACCGGTAACTCACTGCTAACAGATGCTTACATAGGTTTGCCTGCGCTCAGGTGTGTTTCAGGCATGAACTAATGGCAATACTTTTGGATGAAACCCTTTTCAGTGATGTTTTGATGGCTATCATTTCACTGTACATAGCAACATATTCTACTAACATTTCAAATTCAAAGTATTTTAGATCTACCTATACTGTCAGCATTTCAAATCAAAAACCATATAAAGTTTGAAATTGTTTTTTTTGTTCTGTTTTTAACCAAATAGAAGTAGAAAGCTTGTTCAAATGGAAAAACGAAACATATTTAGTCGTGTAATCTTAACGAAGTGGAATCACTGCAGATCGAAGGCTTGTTGATGACACAGGACATCAAAACACATGCCAGTAGTTCACAACAGGCTCAATGAAAAATGCTACGGTTGCATTTAAAACCAACAAAGCACTTAATTATTTTCTTTCTTTTTTGTAGAACACGTTTGAGTGGGCTGAAGTTGTACACAGTGTCACAGTTGGTTTTTCGCTTTAAATAATCAGCATCTGGATTATATTTTCATTATTCGAGTCGCCTTCTCCAGAGTCTCTTTGAGAATGTGCCTGCTCTTGTTAACTAAACAATAATAGTATGTCTATATACCTGTCAGTATTACATATCCACATGACCAAAGTTTCAGTGTAGTCGTGTATCATAGGATAGATCGGTTTCAGTTTAGCCGCTTGTGTATATTACTATGAATGGTGTGGTGGTGTGCTTATTTGTCGATTAGTCGTTTGGAAAAATAAACCAGAATGTACACTGAAGACTATTTAGGTGATCGTCCTGAACATAGGACATCACAAACTAATCAAATACATGTCCTGTTTTAGACTCGAGTTACACTGATACAAGCGATTTGGAAACAGGATAGATTTGAATGTGGTCCTAATTTGAATAGCTTTCCATTTGTTAATGATTTCTTGGTTTATCCATATATGTGCCTTATGTTTGTCTATAAATCCATAACATGTTCAGGTACTGGAACACATAATGGCAAGATATCAGTCTAAAATGTACATAATAGTTTGCTGCCCTGGTTGTAATGTGTTCATCATCTCGGTACACCTTCACAGGTCTCGGTACAGTATAATATAGGCTTCATTTTGACTGTATACATATATTTATATGCATAAATATACAGTTCAGTGAGCAGACAGCACATCTAGTACACCTGAAGACACTCAAAATATCTCTCTAACCAAACCCACGCAGGATTGTTAACATGAATACATGCTTATTTACTATGCATCAGGTTATTGCTGTGAATCCACTGACGCATAACTCTTTAGCATCGACTCTTTTGTAAGCTTTCTGTTAAATGAAGTAGTCTTACTGAAATTTGAAGTCTGAACCGTTCAAATGAATAGTGCTAAATCTGACTATCATTTCTTTTGCAATTCTAGTCATTGTGTAGGGGAGGAAAATCAGCCTCTAAGCAGTGCAGCCTTAATCAAATCTTCAATTCAACAAGTTGTCCCCTGTAAATAGTCTACCATCTGTAGGTTGC
This sequence comes from Sinocyclocheilus rhinocerous, assembly GCF_001515625.1. Lineage (NCBI taxonomy): Eukaryota > Metazoa > Chordata > Actinopteri > Cypriniformes > Cyprinidae > Sinocyclocheilus > Sinocyclocheilus rhinocerous. The sequence goes on from NW_015642610.1 coordinate 1,783,799, forward strand.
TGTGAATCATGCCTAAGAGTCATGTCAATATGTTGCACCCACAGTTGTCCAAAGAGGACACATATAGTTGCTGAACATGCCATGAACCATTCTGTCCTTGTGATAATTTGCAGTGCATTAAAGCTAAATAAAAATAATATATGCCGGCAGCTATTTGCCTCAGCCAGTTGTACTGGACCTTTTGTTGGATGCGTCCATTTGCGCTGGTTCCGCTAAACACCTGCGAACATTTGCCAAAAATGTTGACCTTTTATTAGTGCTTTAAGCACCGAAAAGCTATGTTTTAACACAAAATGTACACCGTAGCAGTTTTCTGAAACATGATTATAATAGGTTAGTTAAACATGGCTTTGGTAACGAGGCCTGGCAGCTCAAATTTGCTCTGCTTCTATGCTTTTTAAAATGCCAGATATATTTTCTCCACCAGCTGATAAGTGGTGCCTTGTGAAGTTAAGTGTATTTTTTTATGTTCCTGCTCCTAAACGACAATAGCGACTTTGTGTCGAGTAAATATTACCGAGGTCACCGAGAGAATGTCATCCACTCAAATGTAGTGTTGTATTTTAGTTTGTATCGCTATTAATGAAGTTATAATGCAAGTGAAGTGTTAATCGAAAGTAATATTCCTAACGAGGACACAACAGAAGCTCTTATCGCTCTCTAAATTCATACATATGGTGTAATGACCATTTTGATTTCTGTATCTGCATGCTCTATTTGATTGTATGCATACAAATTTTGAAGAAGTCAAGCAGTATTGAATTTCGATTTGAATAAGATCTTATACATTGTTTGATATGTTTTTTTGTAATGGATTTTAAATTCATAAAGCATTTTGTACATTGTATGGATATTAAAAATAGCAAATAATGGACGTATATAGAAAAGAATAAATACGGATATACACAAACATATGCATTGTACATAGAATGTATGTATACACATTCATGTTTTGTGTAACTGTGTATACAGACATGTTTATAAATACAAGTACTAGCCTGTACATATGTACATACATATAAGCTTGCATGTGTTTGGTCATGTTTGCCGTTCATGATCTTGTAGTTTTATTTTTTTATTTCTTCTTTTTCTTACTGTAAAGCTCATTTTGTGCAGCCATCTCCGGTGAGCAGTATTGAGCACTTAAAATACAGTTGATCTTGTTCATGTCATTCATTGTGCAAAAAAAAATAAATAAATAAATGAATTTATCGAGAGCTCACTTCAGTTTCTTTGCCTTTTTTGCATAGTTGTTGACATTACGGCTGGGTAAAAAATATCGATATCTCGATATTAATTGATTCTCATTTTTACGGAACGATATCGATTCTTAAATCACAAGAATCGATTATTCTAGCCTGTTTTCAGTTAATGGACGGAACATTGAAGGGGACGGAACGTCCCATCCAATATATCGCAATAAGCATTGTGCTTTGGTACTTATAATATAAAACAAAGTCTGAGATTTCAAATTCTGTCCGTTGTATTACAGTATTCAAACAATAAATGCCATTTTGGCGCTGTTTAATGTGGAGTGACAGATCGCTGTAGCGCCTTAATTCAACAGTTTCAGCACAAAATAAACATGACTAAACATCCGAAGGTAAGTTGAAAGAGTACAACTTTACAAGCCGTATCTTGTCTCATGTAATCGCTCAATCAGTGTTTCAACCGTGCAAAGGCGTCAATAATGGCTTGTAAACAATGTCACGTAACGTCACATTTACCTCAGAAAAACATATTCGGTGACCATAAACTCATTAGTCAGCTAGAAAAATAAACTGTAGAGAGGGGCATTTTGCAAAATATATGCACCATATAACATATTCATTATACATTTTACTGTTCTTCAATGTTTAATTTATGTTTGAATAAATCCATTAAGATTTTATGACAGCCACCATTATGTTTATATTTAAAAAAAACTAATTGAAGTAGAAATATTATGTAATTGTAACTTTATTATTTAAAAAAAAACTTCATTAAGTGTAATTTGAACAAATCAGTAAATTTGAACCTTCAATATTATAGTAATGTAGAAACTGACTCTAAAGTATATTTTGCAGCATTAGTTGAGAGATTTTTTTGACATGCACTGTACCTGATATATATCCAAAATAATCGATATTGAATCGAATCGGTAATCGACGCAAGCTTGTGAATGAGAATCGAATCGAATCGTGAAATTTGTCAAAACCCAGCCCTAATAGAAGTCCAGCTCAATTTTATATTACACTCATATTTGAGTTTTTTTTAGTTTCACTGGTTCCGAATGAACAAAACTCCCTCCAAAAAGAAGCATGTAAGCTTCAGTGGCTCCTTCAAGCATAGAAGGCTATTTTGTCTCGAGGTGGAAAACCCTTTAGTTTTATTTGCTGAATGATCGACTGGGACAAAACAATCCCTCCCAAAGTTTCAAGGAGGATGCTTGGAGTCCTGTTTTAAATCCCTCTCTTGAGGCAGACTATTAGGGCTGGGTTTTGACACAAATTTCACGATTCGATTCAATTCTCATTCACAAGCTTGTGATTCGATTCGATTACCGATTCGATTCAATATAGATTATTTTGGATATGTATCAGGTACAGTACAGTTTTCTCAAGGAAAAAAAATCTCTCAACTAATGCTGTAAAATATACATGAGAGTCAGTTGGTACTACATTACTATAATATTGAAGGTTAAAATTGACTGATTTGTTAAAATTACACTTAATGAGGTTTTTAAAATAATAATCGAATCGCAAGTTTGTGAATGAGAATCTAATCGAATCGTGAAATTTGTGTCAAAACCCAGCCCTAGTTGACATGTTAGTCATACTGAGAAAACTATTTTTATTTTAAAATATTTTACAAGCCATGTACACTGTCATTAAGAAATTTGGGGTCAGTAAGTTTATTTTTATTTATTAATTTTTTTAAATAAAGCATTGGTGTCAATGTGCAGTTTAGGAGAGGGAATCCCCCAAGCCATGTACACTGTCATTAAGAAATTTGGGGTCAGTAAGTTTATTTTTATTTATTAATTTTTTTTAATAAAGCATTGGTGTCAATGTGCAGTTTAGGAGAGGGAATCCCCACTCATCAAGCTCTACACCTCATACATTCCCTCTCACTGCATTATTACCACACTGCATAGTAGAGATAAACGGATTGGCCCGAATCCCAGCCGTTGGTTGGTGAAGGCGAAGTGAAAAGCATCTAACCATAGGCCTGTGCCTCTGTAAAATTGCTGTTGCCATGGCAGCTGGGTGAACTGCCCAAATATTCCAGTGCTCCACTTGGCTTGAAAAAAATGTCTCATGCCAGGTTGATGAATGCATAGGCTACTGCTTCTGCAACGCTGCAAAATCTCGTCAATATTATGTGTTGTTACGTGAGACTGTAATTTCTGTTGAAAAGTCATAATTGTGCTTTGAAATAGAAAACAGATGAGAGGGGTCTTGCTATTAGAGGTAATGGGGTGCAGATGATAACGAGGGTTGTTTGTGTGAATCATGTTGGCGTGACTCATCTGTGGCACTACTGCTATGTGTCGCTCACAGCGTAGCCATGTTACCCCTAATTATGTGAGTTAGGACTTGACATGCATAAAAAGAGAAATAAACAAGCCAAAGTAATTTGCTGTTCCGTAACTGTACTTCACTGGATCTGCTTGCAGTCAACGTCTTGACATCGACCGTTGACATGCTGTAAAATGTCAGCTAAAGTAAAATGTACGCTATTAGGTACAACTTAAGATTATGTTCCAACTGATCTTCATAGACAAACATAGCAAGTAATTATGAAAATAATTTATTTGATGTTTAATTCCATACTGGACAGAATATTATTTCAAATATAAACAAATAATTTTTTCATCAATATGTATTTAACTGTATGTCCAAATATACAATATATTATTATTATTATATTTTAATCCATTTTACATTTACCTGAAATGTATTTAAAGTTTGTAAATGTTTAGATGCCCCTTGAACTACATTTTGTAATATATAAGTACATATTATATTATTTTGGCATTCAAGGCTTAAACATATTTCCTTAAGATGTGCAGTTTGCAACATATAATTGTACATATATAGCATATGTTTGAAATGTATTCATTTATTTAACGTTTAATTTTTTTCAAATGTTTATTTATTAGTTTTATTATAATCATTTTATTATTTATTTTTAATATTTATTTATTTGTTTGTTTTTGCAGTATGAAATAAACTGCAAATAAACAGTCAGGAATTTATTTATTTATTTATTGCAGTATGAAATATTCTGAGTCAGGGAGTATATCTAAATTATAATAAATACATTTTAATTATTTTATTTATTTTTTTATATATATATTTTAGTATGAAATAAGTCAGTGAGTCAGGAAGTATCTCTAAATTGATAAATTAATTCAATTAATTCTATTTATATATTTATTGCAGTATGAAATAAACAGAGTGTGTCAGGAAGTATTTCTAAATGACGTTCAAAGACGACTGGTTTACTGTTAAAATGGATTTGACCCATAGCCTCTCATTATCTGTATTTTTTTCTAGACTGAAATGCTTCAGATTTGAGGGTCTGCACAGAAACAGGGCTACGTGAGTCCTCCTGCATACACACATTGCATCAACCTGATTGAAAAACCCTGTAGAAAGCAGAAATATTCTATAGCAAATCACTTCCTCTCCATCTGCCTGCAATTACCTCAGCTTGAATATAGCCTCCTCTCCCACTTGACTCCCTCCCATCTATGATTATTCCTCAAAGCACCACTTACTATTTGGGTTACGCTTCACAATGTGCATATATGTCGCAGGACGCAAAGGATGCTATTCTTTATGATTGGCAACTGGCAGGGTAGCAGCTGCGGTTGCTACGGTGACAGCCTGACTTGCAGCAATTTGGATAGCGAATGAAGCTGTTAGTGTTTTGAGGACTACGTGATGAGGGTTTTAAAACACACTCGCTCCAGAGCCCATCAGCAGCCCCCTCACTCAGGATTCGTGATTTACATGTCAGAGCAGAGTCAGAATATGATACTATCTCTCTATCCCCTGGGAAATCTTGATGTATAAGGATGAACGCTTAAAAATCCCACGAAGACTGTTTTATGCCACAGAGAATGTATGAAAAATGAATGAAATTGAAAGGTGTAAGTTCATGAGAGAAATGAAAACCGGGTGTCTTTGATAGTGCAAAGCTTGTTGATCATCGGAGTGAGTCTCAAACTACCAAATTAGACCCAAAACATAAATAGTCATAATTCCGTCATGAACAGTATCATAAGACTTACCATCAACCATGAATTTTTTATCCTTAAATCGAATTAAATTTTAATATTATTATTTAATAAAAAATAATAATAATTAAAAAAAGGGTTGGGTACACTGACTGACCGACGCAATTTAATGTTAGTCCTATAGTTTGATTATTTATATATATGTGACCCTGGAGCACAAAACCAGTCATAAGGGTCAATTTTTCGAAATTGAGATGTATACATTATCTGAAAGCTGAATAAACCATTGATGTATGGTTTGTTAGGATAGGGCAATATTTGGCCGAGATACAACTATTTGAACATCTGGAATCTGACTGTGCAAAAAAATCTAAATATTGAGAAAATCATCTTTAAAGTTGTCCAAATGAAGTTCTTAGCAATGCATATTACTAATCAAAAATTAAGTTTTGATATATTTACAGTAGGAAATTTACTAAATCTATTCATGGAACATGATCTTTACTTAATATCCTAATGATTTTTGGCATAAAAAAAAAATCTATAATTTTGACCCATAAAATGTTTTTTTTGGCTATTGCTACAAATATACCCCAGCGACTTAAGACTGGTTTTGTGCTCCAGGGTCAAATATTGTCTCCCAAATTTTTCACAGACATGAAAATATCCAAAGGATGTGTCATTAGTAACCCCTTGAAATAATAATTCTTTTTTGAAATTTTTATGGAAACGCGTGAGTTTTATGGTTGGTCACAGTTGTGACCTGCGGGATAATGTGTATATTGAAATTCAATTATTTCTGTAGTCATCAAAGTTCTTATATATCTCAGCCCAGTTATTAACCCAATTTAAACTAGGGTTACTATTATACATAAAACCCCTTTGACAACACTGATAGGTATACTGAGATAAAAGACAAAAAAAAAGTTATTATCCCACCGGTCACTATTGTTGCCTTCAACATGTTTACTCATTCTATAACCACACTCAACAAAACTGAATAATTGTAAATGCATATATTAATACTAGACACCTTAAAGATAATGTGTACCAAAAATCTTCTAACAAATCATATCTTTGTTAACATACTTTACTAACCTTTTGTTTTGGAGCTTTGATGCAGCCAGGACAGGAAGTAAACTGCCCTGCTTATGTGACAATTTGCACTAACCATGTGACACTAGTTGAGACTCTTTATTTTTTCCATATTTGCTGGAAATGCACTAAAACACCAGTCAGTTACCGGTAACCGGTCACTATTGTGGCCGATGGGATTAAATGGTTTAATGTGTATTATGAATTGTATTATAAATTATACATAATGTATATTATATTTATTTTTTTTACTTTATATTATTATTATATGTGTATATTTTATATATTTATTAATAATTTAAAATATTAGTATTTAATAATACAGCATTAGTGTATATTAAATCATTTATTATTATTATTATTAGCATTCCAGGTTACATTTTTATTTGTTTGTTTGTTTTATTTCTTATTATTTTCATAATGCACTTTCATGCCCAGCATCCTGGGTTCAATAACAAGTAAAGCTCAACTGACAGAATTTGATGCTTACAATTAAAAAAATATAATAATAGTAATAAATTCTTATGTGTTTTTATTACAATGTATTAATCAGTGGTGTATAAAGTACCTGAAAGCCATACTCAAGTAAAAGTACAGATATCTTACCAGAAAATGACTTTGGTAGAAGTTGAAGTCACCGTTTAGAATAGTACTTGAGTAAAAGTCTTAAAGTATGTGATATTTATTGTACTTAAGTACGAAAAGTTTTTTTTTTTTAATCTTAAACGTACTTAAGTATTGAAAGTAAAAGTACAAGTAAATGCAAAATGGAAAAGAAGCAAATAAATATAAAACGGATATATAATAAATATATATAAAATGTTCATACACAGCTTGAGTAGCAAGATTGTGTTCAGTTTTAACTCTTTCTTCCATTTTGTATTTTTGGGTAAGAATAAGAAGCACTTCATCCGGTACTTAAGTGTCTTTCATTCCAACATAAGAAAACATTTCGGAATCTGTATCTGAAATAGCATTTAGATGTATTTACACAGTTATGTATCTCAGAG
>NW_015642610.1:1791196-1791276 GCF_001515625.1 Sinocyclocheilus rhinocerous
ACTGTGACTGGAGTCATTGAGATTCAACCGATTCATTCAAACGGCTGATTAATTCAGGAAAAAAGCATTCAAAGCATTCG
>NW_015642610.1:1793207-1793948 GCF_001515625.1 Sinocyclocheilus rhinocerous
ACACAGTTTAATGTATCTCAGAGGGGACATGGATGCATTTAAACTGCAGTTACAGATGCATAAATAGGCTTAATGTTTTGTTTTTAACATAAAACGTTGAATACTGATATTTGAAATAATTTAAAACATTAAAAAAAATATTCGAAATGTGAAATTAAAACCGCCAGTAGGTGGCAGTGACTGTGACTGTTAATGAGTGAGTCATTGAGATTCAACCGATTCATTCAAACGGCTGATTAATTCAGGAAAAAAGCATTCGACTGTGTTAATGAGTGAATCACTGAATCACTTTTATCAACCGATTCGTTCAAAGAACTGATTCATTCAATACGTAAACACCGTCCATTGCTCAGAGACGCAAAACAGTGCTGTGTGATCTTTGTTTGGCAGAATTGAGCAGAAACAAGCAATATTACCTTTAAAATGTAAGTCACTTATTGCTTTACTGAACTTGTATAAAATTATTATCAAATGTGTTATCATGCTGATATCTATAGAAAAACGGTACTCTTTGTGTGATATAGATTAAGTTAACTATATTAAATTGTATACATATAAAAACCATACTGAAGCATTTTTGCCGTCCATAATTTAGAATGCCTGGAATTTTGAGTTTTAATAGACTAATAAATCAACGTGCGTGCGATCTGTGTGATATTTCGTGATAGTTTACTTGATAATATCAGATCGCACATCATTACAACAACACTTACCATATTATCGCAGAAGATATACTGTATA